>NW_020272984.1:1131208-1349468 GCF_003268045.1 Sipha flava
AATAATAATAATAATAATAATAATAATAATAATAATAATAATAATAAAAATAATAATATTTCTTCACATTAAAACGATCATTGCAAAAATAACAATATTAATTTTTTTAATATAATAATTTAATTTTTATATACATGTACAACATCACAGTTTGTCGTAGGTACGGTGGTTCAGGCAGACTATCATCAGCCTATCTGGACGGTATCGGCTCTAGGAAATCCAACTCAAGCTCTTGCTCTAGTTGACTAATGGTACTATTCAGGGATGGGTGAGGCTCGCCAGTGCTTAGAGCAGAGAAAAATGGATGAAGCTCTTGTAATGTACGGGCTGTTGAACCAGTTGGCAACAAAGTATCAGGATACGTTTCTATTGGACTCCCATACTGCAAAAAGTAATCATATTATTTTTATTATACAAAAAAAAATGGCACAAATTTAATATATTACTTTTGAATCCATAATCCTTGCTATTCTTAAAACATGTGGAACAAATTCTACTAGGTTTTGTTCATTATGTGATAGTTCAGGTCGTCCAACAAAAGCCCATTTATACCTATAAAATGGTTATTACATAAGATTTAAAATATATAATTAAGTAATAACGATTAAATTTACATTTGAAATTGAGGTAAAATATCAGCAGGAAGTTGAATGGCAACACTGAGAAGTTTAACTGCAGCTAGTTGAAGTTGTAACCACTGAGGATTACTGCTAGCATGAAGACCATTATTGCTGTTAACTACCCATGTCCAATCAAGTCCTGATAGCAGCCTTATGTGTGAACTGAAATTATAAAATAATATAAATTACTAGTCATAATTTATGTGAAGTAAAAATACTTTTAAACAGAGAATATTCTATGCATTAAAAAATGTATGGTACATTATCTACAAAAAATGATAATATTTTTATTAATGTAATTATTATTTAAGGATTAGATAATGCATTAATTACAAAAGAAAAATAATTGGCTGAGAAATTAGTAACTAAAAATTGAGATAGATTAATTTAATAAAATATAAAAGTAATAATTATTATTTATAATAAACATACAATTAAAAAAAAATATTTAATTATTTATAGTAAGGAAGTATGTATGGTATAAAAACTTTCTAAAAAATTTCTTTTTAAATTAAATTTTATGTTTAACAAACTTTCTTATACACAGAATATTTAATAGAATTAATAGCTATTAAAAGTGATAATTTATTTTTAGTAATTGTTATTCTGAAATAAATAGAAACTATAATAATAAATAAAGAATTATCTCTGTTTTATTATTAAAATTATATGTTTATGGTGGATAGATATAAACATGATGAACATTTACTATGTTCATACAAATATCTACAAATTACATTAAACAGAAGTTATTTTTATTTTTTTTTTTACTTAAAATTATTTTGTAATATAATTTAATATAATTATTAGAGAATTACTATTTACTTTTATTATACATTCATATACAAATATAAAACAATCATATTAACTGATTGTATTCTTAAGCTTAAACATAATACTATTGATTATAAACAAATAATAATCAATGATAATATTAAATTATAAATAATTTAACAGTTCAAATTAAGTATTAAGTTATAATTTTATGCACATAAAATATATATTACATATGAACTATATGATTAATGAATTATGGTAGTTAGTTTGGATTCATGCTACAAATGTTGATCAATAAGAATCAGTTTAACCTATACAATGGCTTAATTCATGCATATATAATTGCTATAACCGACCAGAAGCATAGATTTGTATGGAATTGTCATATAATAAAATGTAATAAAAAGCACTTTTTTAATGCTGAAAATTAATACCTATTATATTTAAGTAAATATAATACTAGGTATTAAACATAAATAGGAATCAATCATTTCACTTACAGTTTTACTGATCATTAATTCCAATAAGCATTAAATAATTTTAAACTTTGTTTTCATTCTTCTCGTATCATAATTTGTACTATAAATATGTTTTTATATTTAAAAACGTTAAAATAATACAATATAAAAAGACAAATTAAAATTAAATATGTAGAAAAACTTCATAAATTAAATACAATACTATAGAAAGATTAATAAATTACATGCTTTAATGATAACATTTTAAGTGAAGCTTATTTACTTTATGACTAAAAGAATACAGCTGATGATCCTTAAGTAATTGAATAATATTTAGAACCAATATGATTGTTAAGCATTGCAATTTTAATTTTAATATTTTTTTTCCTGGTTTTAATGAATGGGGAAAATTGAACTTACACTTAAATTAAAATATATTATAATTATTATATTTTATGACTGAAAGTTTTTATTTTGATTAGGTCTTCAAAGCATGTCTTTAAATATTTTGTTTCAAATATCATAGATTAAATGAATATAATTTATTCTAGTATAGTAATAACTAAACAAATTTTTTTTTTTGTAATTTATTTGATGTTTAATATATATCAATTATAATTGCCAAAATTGTTTTAACTTTTATAGATACTATCATAATGGTTTCTTTAAAAACTAAATATTTTATTAAGAATATTACTGGGAATTAATTATTATGCTTATGTATAAGCCCTTAACAATTAGGGTTACTATTAGCTATATCATAATTTTTGTCATTTAAGATATTTTATCTAAAAACTATACTATTATTCTTTATGCCAGAAAAAATATTGTTTACACACACTATTTTGAAATAAATACTAACATACTAATTGATTCTACAGGCAATTAAAAATAGCTAATACAATTGCATACTTCCACACACCAAACTAAAATTATTGATCAAGGTCAAGTCAATTTTGGATTTGTTAAAGGCAATTAATACATTATTTTATAGTTAACTTATTTTAACATAACCAGTAAACATTATTGAGTACTGGATAGTATGCATATAGAAACTAAAAAGTGTTCTTTTTCCCCAATTGATGTTCTGTTCACCATAAGAACTTACTTTTCAATTGTATGGTTGGCAATGACAGTAGATTTTCTAGAATTTGACGAACTCTGTTTTTCTTGCAAATTATATTTGTTTCGATGGTTCCATTTTTTTCTTCTTCTTGAAGATGAATTTGCTTTAGGAGTAGATTCAGCCATATTCAATTCTTCACTACTATAATAATGAGTAAGGAAATCAAGAATTGGGAAAGTTGTAGAAGAATGGAAAAAAAGAAACACTGATTAATTTTTTAATCATTAGCCTTATTAGTTTTTATTCAATTTTTAATATTTATTTTACTTAAAATGAAAAATATTGGAAAGAAGAATATCAGTAAAAGATTTAACCCAAGACACCTTCAAGCAGCAACATTGACTTAACCTTGGTAATAGATTACAAAATAATTATTAGAACTATGTTAGAACTAAAAAGAAAGAAAAAAAAAAATTAAAAGCACACACCAAACTGGCAATAAGCATACATATAACATACCTGGTATTTCGTCTGCCATAAGCCAAAAATGGGAGATCAGCCACACGCCCCAGAAAAACAAGACATTATATATCCCAAAATGAAGACGAAATTAATATAATCAAATTATATTCACAATTTATAATATTTTTTACATACCTGAACTCTTCTGAATCTGTACTTAAATTATGTTCAATGTGTATCATAACTTGAACCATTTCACTAACTATAATTGGCCACATAGAAGTTATATGGTGACCAGACATACGTAGTAGTAACACCCTGAAGCATAGGAACACTTGAGCATGAATACCGGGTCCTGATTGTGGCATACGGAGAGTGTCAACTAGTCTTTCTATAGATATAAAAAAGTTTTTTAGAATTTGTTTTTCTAAAATCTTTTAAATTTTTTATTTTAAAATTAACCTTGAATTTCAGGAACATGTTTATGAAACTGGTCTTTTTCACTGCACAATAAAACAAATGCAAGTCTTTTTAATAGTTGGGCTCTAAGTTCACATTCTTGTTCTCTATTTGAAAATAAATTTAAGGAATTTGCTTGACTCATATTAATTCGACCTTGAATAATAAAAATAATAATAATAAATATATAAAACAGATATTTATAAAATAAGAAGTAATTTAAAAAAAAAAAATACCCATAAAATCTCTAAAAGTTGTTGTATCTTGAGACATTAAATTGTCAATAATAATTTTCCAATATTGAATACTACGATCTTCCATTTGAAATAGTGTTGAATCAAGTAAAAGTTCCATAGCATCTTTCTTCCAAGCTTTTCGTGTATATTGATAGGTACTAATGCTGGCCAAAATTTGAGAACATGCATGGAAACTTGGCATATTTTTATTACTAAAATGTTATTAATCAAAAGTTAAAAATAAAAAACTTAGATATATTATAGTATTTACTATAAAATAAATACTAACGTATGGTTCTTCAAATAAGGTGTTACATTATACATGACCATTGTGAGTATTGTACATACTCTTTCTTTTTCTTGGTTACCAAATGTTATGTCTAACAAAGGAGCAAGAAGTTGGGCAAGAACATTTTGGGCTGGTATACTATACTGAGCATTGCTTCCACTACCACTTCCAACTGAAAAATATTATGGATTACATATAAATTATTAGAAAATTTAATAAATATTAAAAAAAGAATTTGAATTATTAAAAATATTTTTTAATTTTCAACCTTTTTCTATATCCTTTTCAGTGATAGAGTTGGCTGCTGATAGTTCATCTTCCCTTACAGACACATTTCTTCTTAACCATGAACTTTGTTCTAAACAAGCACCTGCTATTTGAGAGCAGCTTTCAACCATCTAAAAATAATATAAAATTTAAGAAACATGAATATTTAAGTGTATTGTGTGAAAACAATTAATTTTAAAATACTATTGAATATACCTTAGCTGTAATATCTTGGAGGTCTTTCTGATCCTTACGATCAGCTAATGGAGCTGGAGCTCTATGAACAAATTGACTTAATACTGATAATAGCATGAATTGTGAAGGAGGTGACAATGTTATTCCTTCTTTAAGTAATCCAAGAAGAGATGGCCATGTTTCAGCCAAATAATGACCTGGAGTAAGCTGTACATAATGAATAAATAATTCTAATACGCTTACTTCAATACTGATTTGAGTATCTTGTTGACCTGCCTGAAATAGAATAAATTTATAATAAAATTAAATATTAAATAAACATGAAATAATCAAGCTAGTAATTACTTGACTTAAGGAAGGTTGTTTAACCACTTGATGAATAGTTTGTATCAATGAATCTAACGGCATAGACTTAATTGAACTCAATAATTGTACTAACACTTGTTGCATTTCTGTTGCTTCGGGTACAATCTAAAATAATATGTGAATTAATGTTCAATTTAATTGATATCAGATATAAATTTATAATTAATCATTATTTAAAGACTGGGTTTTAGTAAATAACTGATTAGATGATCATTTGATTTAGATCTATTTCAATTAAATTGTAAAATAGGGAAATAAATAATTAATTAAAAAATTATGGATGTAAATAATTTATAAATTATCTTACAGATGAAGATAAAACTGATGTACGTGATCGTCTTTCTTTCCATACAATTGAAAATGCTGTTAAAAAGCTATTGCCATGATGTTCAGCAATAGGGCTTAATAATTCTAAAAGTTGGCCTTTAACTAATCTTGGGCACCCAGCTACATTGTTTTCACTGTAATAAAAATAATTAAAAACATATGCATAGGTAATTTACTAAATCATTACTAATTAATAATAAATAAAAAGCTGTAGTATTTACCTTTGTTTTCCAGTACAAAGAGCTTTCCACAATAGCGAAACACTTGCCACTATTCTGGGTAAAATAGCTAGTAAAGACCTTCTTGCTCCTAAATGTGGCTCAGTTTCATCGTTAGATGATTGATCTTGAAGCTATACAAATTTAATAAACAGATAAAATTTAATATATAAATATTTACTGTTGAAAAAACATAATATAGTGTAATATTAGGTTAATACTTACAGCTAACAGAGGAGATGGTATAAAAACATGAACAAGATTATTGAACAGCTGTGCTGGAGTATTTGAATTTGCTGAAGAATTATGGTCCAAAGGATGGTTAAATGGTTGGCCAGTATCAAGAAGACAAAAATGACATAATACAGTAAGAGCTTCCAATTGTGTAATTGCATAATCTGCTGGTAACCTGCAACACATAATTTAATGTTTACTAATTATAAAGTTTTTAAAAATAAAAAAAAGCGAGTAAATGTAGTTATATACAATATTTTACCTTAGATTAACATTTTTGGTATTATCAGCATAAACTTCTGCTAGTGTTTCAATATTTGCACATAATTGTCGTACAGTTACTGAGACAACATTGACCAAGGCAGGTCCAAGATATGGTAATGAAGACGTCACAAGTGATGTCCAGTTAATATGGGAATGTCTCATACGTGCAGATGGATGTAAGGCAGCAACCAATGCAGTAACAAACATTGGTTGCATTGGAATTGGTCTACCAGATAAGTAACGTACATCAGTACCTTCTACATTATCTGCAGCTAAATCAGCATAGGAATCATTTACCACATTGTTACCTCTATGACGGCTATTATCAACTTCATATTCAAGTATGATTAATGATAGCAATAATCTTAATAAGAGAGCTTGGAATGCTTCAGATTCACGATTCATTCTACCTTCAACAGCTCCTTGATCAGTTGGATCATGATTGTTAAATGATAATATTTCTGCAGTGAAACTAGTAGCCTTGCTTTCAGGACCAGAATTTTCGAGTACACTACTTAATAAACAGTGTAACGCAACTTTTTGTGCTTTACATCTAGCTAGTAGCTCTGCTAAATAACATGCTAAACCTCGTCCACTATCTCTTACGATACCACTTAATTCCCAACAAATAAGGCTTAAAAGTTCAACACTTGACATTTGTACTTGACGGTTACCAGCAATATCTTCTTGTGTGATTTTAGATTGTCCTAAATTAGGATAATAACTTCTTATATAATAAAGACAAATAGATATGAGTAATTCTAAATACATGCTGCTTCCACGATTATATGGTATTCCTGTCATATCAATTTCTCCATGAAATCCTCTACCAAACATTGACTTCCTATGCCTAGAAAGTAATTTCAAAATTTGAGATTTGACTGGAACAGAAGTAGTAGCAGCAGCACATAAAAGTGCACGAGCATTTGTTTTTAACATATTTGTTAAAGTACAAAAAGCATACAATGTTCGTTGGACATCATATACTCCACAGTACAGTAATAGATGAGAGTGTATATTTCTCACATTACCATCAATGTTATATTCAGGTGGAGCTATTGAAATATCTTCTTTGATTGATTCAGAAACTTCAGTTAAATCATCATCATCTTCTTCATCATTTAAAGGTACAACAGTTTCATCTATTATAGCATCTAATACACTATTTAGTACTTCTCGCACAACAGATGTTTCTTCAGATTTTGAAGGGTCAAAATATTCATCAGCAGGTGTTGACTCGTCTGCATCTATTTTGATTTGTTCATTTCCACAAAATGAATAGCTTCGAACTAAATCACTATCATTTTCTGTAAAATGACCATTCATATCTGTTGCAGATGCTGATGTTCTTATATTATTACGGTATGTTTCACCATCAGTTACTCGAGCAAATATTGTGTCTGATATTGATGAAAGATGTAATAAATCAATTGATGACATCATGGTTGTAGAATTCATTACTGGATTAGTTTTAAGAGAATCAAGAGAAGAATAAGATCCAGTTCTTTGTACAGATTTTTGAACATTTTTACTCTCTGGTTTTCTCTTGGGAGATCGACGTACTGTGTTTTGTACATTAGATTTAAAGCGTTTTATTTTATTCAACATTTCTATGGTATATTGAGGTGTGCTTTCTTTCTTTTCTTCAGAATAATCTTCATCAAACTCATTGTTATTAGTAACATTAGGATCAACAGAAAAGGGATTGACAAAAACTGAAATATTTTGAAGCAAAGACATGTTCTTATGATGAGATTCAGACATTTCTGCCAATGATGGTTCATATCGAGTCATCATTTGACATTTTTTAACAGTAACATAACGGCTGAATAAGTTAGATGAATCTTGCTCTGCTATAGTGGTGATAGCAAATACACGTTTATTTTGGCTAGTGGTAATTTTTGGTGCTTGCTTACATTTATCTGCTACATGATACATTACATTTCCATCAACTGAACTAATAGCATAAATTTTAGCAGATGGATCATTAGATGATGTTTCTGAATAATCATTTGTTTCACTATTTTGTGTTGGGCTCACTTTAGCATGAAGGACACTTAATCTGGATGTACATGGATCAAGTAGTAATAATATAAGAGGATCTATTAATCGACCAATATCACCTCTTAATAGAGAGTGTAAAAGCCATCCTTCTGCTTCTACTTTTATTGCATTCCTTTCACCAAGTTCTAGATTATCTAGTGTCTTTAACATTGATCTATAAAAATTCAAGTTAAATAATTAATTTTTTTTTTTTAAATATATATTAATACACTTATACAGAGTTATACAATTTCTTAACTACCTATGGATAAAGTTGATTGATAACACATTTTTAAATTATAATTAATAATATTAAATTTAAATAAATGATTAAAAATGTATATGTAACTTTGATAAATCTATTATTAAATAATTATTGTAATTTACTTCCTTCACTTGCCACAAGCTTTGTTTAAAGAGAGTAGGAACAATCAATAAAAGTAAATATGCTTTTTTATTAACAGGTAATAAATAATAAATGTTTAAAAAAAACATACAAACTCAAATACTTTTTTTTTCAATTTTATTTTAAATTTAGAATGCAGTGAATATACTTAAATTTATGCAGTTTTAAAAAAATAAGAATAAACAAATAAAAATGTATTAATTTATTTTTCTATAAAATATTAAATAACTACAATAAATGATTCCTAATATATAATTTATTTGCTAAAAAAATTAAATCAATGAATTACTTGTAAAACATATCTCCAACATTTTGAGAATTTGCAGCAAGTTCTCGGCCAACATGCCATAAAAGGGAAAATTTTCTAAATGCATTTAATTTATGAAATTCGGATGATTTTCTTGATGTTAATTCTTCCCCTATAATACATTAAAAACATTGAAATTAGAGAATATTTTATAATTAAAATAAACAATACATACCAATACAATTTTCTACAATGTCGCTTGAATGTAATGAGCTTTGCATTAAATATAGTAATTCAACACATCGAACTTGATACAGTGGGTTAGCTAAATGAAACCAAAGCCAATGGGCAATAACCTAAACAACATTTTAAACTGTTATAATATTTATAGTTGTAATTATAACATTAATTAATTGTCTTACATGAAATACATTTGTATGATATTCAATATAATATAACTGAACAGGTTTTAATAGTGGTAACAAAACCAACGATATAACACCATTTCTTGATTCATTTGATTTACAATGTAATTGTGAGCTTCTACATAGAGCAACTATATCTACTAAAGTTCCAATAGTCACAAGTTGTAAAGATGGTGCAGTATTTCCTAACCAGCAACAACACACAATTATTAATTTTAACCATTCTGGTAAAACATCATTATTTAAATCTTTTATATCAATAGAAGACACTAATGATGTTGTTGAATCAGATAATGGAATTGCTTGAAATGTTGATATGTCCACTAATACTCTACATGCTAACATAACCGGTTTTGTCCATTCAATTCCAGCACTGCGTTTATTGTTTAAGATAGTTAAAGGTGAAATTTCATCAGCACCTGCATATTCATAGTTTTCATCATATGTGTGTTTTTGTGTATTAAGCACTGTTTTCAAGAGGTCTTCTAAGTTTCTTGCTCGATCTTCAGCAGTTGCTTGAGGTGACTTTACCTTTAAGGCATCCATTAATACTGACAAACCTTTTGTTTCACCTATATTTGCTCTTACACCATAAATAAAAGTAACAAAGAATTTTTCATACTGTTTTATACACGATTTATAAATACTTTGTTGTTCTTTTTGGTTACAATTTTGAATCAACAGAGCTGAATTTAAAGAATCACCATCAAATACTCCACTAGTTGTATCTGAATGTAAATCTATTGAAGGATTATCAGCAATAATTGTTGAATCCGACTGAAGACTGGAAGTATCAGATATGGTTCTAAGTTTTGGAGACTGAGCTCGTTTAACACCACTTATTTTTGGTCCATCTACATTTAGTTGGACAATTTTACCAGGTTCAGTGGCTTTTTTTGGTAAATCAGTAGTTTGGTCCAATGAACTGTACCCTAGGTCGGTTTGAGGTAATAATGTTGGTTGAACTTTAGACAGTATTTTCAAAAATAACATTAATGATGTGCTCGCTTGATCTGAAGTTAACATATCACAATGATCTGTTAGTGTATTGGCAATATGAATGAATAATTCAAGTAAATGTTCACTAGGTGTTTCAGTAAATGTTTCAAATGATATAGCATCTAATAAGAAATCAGTCAGAGAGCATATTTCTACAAGACTTAATTCACCGCTGCCAACAGATTTAACAACATCTGATACTTCTTCACATTGGTCTATCTTGGTTAGAGATTGACATGCATTTGAAAACATAATACCTGTATATTCCCATAAATATTTTGGTTCCAAGGAACTAAATAATAAATTTGCTGATTTTATTAATTCAGATGATTTGTCAATTTTGTTGTCCTTTTGGCAACACAAATAAAGAAGTCTAAAAACTTCATATAAAATATCATCTAAAATAACCGGACCAATTTCAGTTTTGTCTAATAAAGAAACAAGAAGCCTATATGGACGTAAATCATGAGGCTTACAACCAGTTGCTTCATGAAGTTTGATTTTTATAGCCTGGAAAAAATTACTTTGCAGTTATCATTATAATTAAATTTATAATTTTAATAATAATACCTGTACAAGTAAATCCCTGGAATATATTTCAAAATATTTTACTGTAGTTAATTCTCGTGCTTTCCTTAGTTTTACTAAAGGGTGATCTGAATTTAATAAAGTTAAATTAACTTCATTACCAAGTAACCAAGCATATAGACGCCTAAAAATTGATAAAATTTATATTAAATAATCTTATTTTAACATAAAATGTACACATTATAAAATATATAACCTGTTTAAAGACATATCTCTACGAAGTATAGTTACTAAAGATGCAGTAACAAGACGAATCATATCACTTTTAGATAGTTGTGTGCTATGCATTGGGAAGCCAATTTGTAATAAATCTAAACCACTTCTTTGAACCAAAACCATAGAATCTTGAACACAAGCACATATAGCAGTCACCATTGTATCAATATTAGTACCCATTATATGACTTTGATTTTCAATCAACAATTTTCGATCAAATCGGGATAATATATATAAGATAGCTGGAAGTCTAACTGCTAAATTATTAGCTAAACATTCCCACAAGTGACTAAAAAATATTGGAGCACCAACACCAGCACATACATTGTCTAATAAACGATTTGTTCTGCAATAAAATTTAATTAAAAACATTTGTTTTTTAATCATCATACCTTATTTTATTACAAAATTTACCTGTCAAAAAAATCAGAGCCTTCTTCTAAACCAAGTAATACTCCACTAAGAAATCCATTTAATCCTGGAATTAATCTCTCTCCCAATGGTACAAAATGATTTTCATAAATATTCAAAAGATCTGGTCTAACATTCATAGCAGCATATCCCATTACAGGAAATAAACCTAATAAAGAAGTAATACAATTATAATTTAAATATTATAAAATCAAAAAACAAAATTTGCATAAACTATGTTTAGAATATTATATTTATTATATGTAAATATATTTTTTTTTTGACAAACCTGCACTATAAATAAAAAGGTCTTGGCTTAATCGATTAGTGCCCATACATTTGAATATAATGTCATATGTTTCAAGTGCTTTTAAATGGACCCCAGATGGGAGAGCATGGTGCATACATTGTGCCAGTCGTTTACTGATTTTTATACCTCGTGGTATTACTGGATACCTAGTATAACTTTGAAGTACCTGTATAGTAAAATGTAAAACATTAACATTTACTCAATAGAAAAAATTAAAAAATAAAGAATGGCATTTAGAAATATTGGCAAAGATTTTTAATACACATATTAACCTTTAATAGTTAAAATATCCTAATAAATGTTTACGATAAAAAATAAAATATGAATTTCAATTAATTATATATATAGTATTAATGTTATTAGCAGCTCAATTGAAATGCAAAACCAACATTTATTATGTCAATATCAATAAAATATTAATATGTATGTATAGCCTAATTCTTTAAAATAAACAATATTATTATCGATTTCTGGTTAGGCGTGGCTCCAAATTTAATATCTAAAAATATCTACATTAAATCAGGGATTTAGTAGAATTTCTTTGGCAGCTTTTTTTTTTTCATTTATTAAATAATAAATTATTATAATCTAAAATAAAATATAAAAATAAATTTTAATTAGACCAAGTCTATAATGTGAGTAAAAAATAAATGCATTATATTATATCCAACTATAATAAGGTATTTGTAAATAAATAAATATAATTTTTATAAATAATAAAAATTAATGAAATATAATTAAAAAAATACTATAAACATTTAAATAAATTATAAAAAATATACATCAACACAATAAGTTACAATATAATGAAATAATTTGATAAATATTAATGAAAAATTATAAGGAGAAAACTTAACTTTGGCATTACTTATTTTTAAAATATAAACATATTGGTTGAGCTTTATAACAAAAGTAGAAAGAGGATATTTGGCTAAATATTTAATAAAATATTAAAATAAAGTTTAAACATGAAAATAATTATATAAATCATAAAAAATTATCTATATGAATTTTGTGCACCTGTGAACATAAGACTTTTTTATGAAAAATTTGTATGTAAATAGATATGTTAACATTATTTTGGCACAATTTTTCACCATAATGGTGCCAAAAATATAAAAATAGTGTAATACTTGCTTTTAATGTAGGCTTTGTTACCAATCTCATAAGAATATTTATTTTTACTAATCTATTTTAATTTATAATAATTGTTTTTATCATTATTAAAATATACTATCATTTATTTTTATTTAAATCTATATACGATATATATATCACTACATAAATATAATGTAATGTTAACAATAATGTTTAAATTAACTATATATCAATGTATTTGTAGAATGTACATATTTTTATAAATATTTATTAAAAGTTTATAGGTAATATTATTATTTATTAGAGATAAATAAGTAAATTTGAAAATCCTACTACTAACCTACCCTCAGTTATTGAGGATAGTCATCAAACTTTGTATTTTACAATTAAAGCTTAAGATTCACATTGTTTTATTTAGGAAAATGTTTAATTTTTTTTTTTAATTGATCCCTAATATTTTAGTAGGTACTTTTATAGTTCTATCAAAATCTACAGATCAATACAAATTTGCTCAACTGAAATAATTAGGGGTTTCTTAAAATTTAAATAACATTGTGTACCTAATAGTATTATTAACATTTTTTACTTTTTTTATTTTTATTTTAAGAAACTTATATTAAAAGTTAATTTATCTCAACAATAATTGTTGATTATAATAATTACAATAATTTAAAGAGGAAAAGAGAGAAAAAAAATATTTAAGAATATTTTTTGAGAGATTTAATAGTATGAAGAGCGTCTATTATAACTAAACATTTGGTTGTGAAATAAGAGGCAGATAAGGGAACGTTATTGGAAAACTTCATAGAAACACTAGGAATGAAAAAAGAACAAACAGTGACATTTGCTGAAACCGATCCATCGGTGAAAATTGGCAATAATTGGGATAATGAGTAATGATAATCATTAAATAAAACATTTATAATTAAGGTATTTAAGGTACAACTAATAATAAAGCCTCAAAAAGGTGTATTGTAAAGAGACAAACGGCTGGATGAAATGTGAATGAAAGGAAAAAATGAATGAAAAGAATCCGAAATAGTAGCTAATAAATGGGTAAATTTGGCACAGTAACACCAAACACAGAAAATCGATAAATACAATGCAGGGATAATCATGAAGAATAGGGGAAGATAATTTATTAATTATGAATTTACTACCCGACCAGCAAGCTCGAATGTCTAAGGGAAGAATGCATAGCTCGATTTCTAAAGGTGGGAAGGGAGCAGTGCGGAGGGCACAGAGAATCAACAAACGTAAACATATGTCCTGGTAAGAATTAAATTAAAAGCAAATGATTTGCAGGCTGCGTCAAATAAAAAAAGCTATAATCAAGCCTTGCTTAAACTATAGCTTTATAAATTAAATGAAAAGAGAAGGGGTGGCCACCCCAATTAGTACCACATAGGACCTAAAATAAGTTGGCCCATTTTGAAGCAAAAGAAAGAAGATTTAGAAGATGTGGATTCCAGCAAAGCTTGGAATCCATGATGAGACCTAAGTAGGTAACGTTTGAATTGAATGGAATATTATGAGTGCCCATATGCACGGGTGGTAAACACAAAGGAAGCCACCACCTAGTTAAGATAATGGCTTTTAATTTTTCTGAAGCTGCTGTGAAAAAAACTAGTGCTTAAAGCAGTAGAAAGAAAAACAAGGACAGAATTTAGGTGATTAATGGTGAAATCAATATCTTTGTAAACGAAGAAAATTGTTAAATTGTCTGCGTAAGGAATTACTTGAAAGCCTTTAGGCGATAAGGAATAAATGAAAAATAGAAAATAAATATGGAACAGGACGTGATTTAAAACACTACCCTGAGGTAAACTGAGATAACTGACACGCTGCAAGGATTGCCCAAAAGGGGAGTTGAAAACGAGAAACTAAATTAAAAAATAGAGGAGGAATTGTCCAAGATAACAGACTAACAAGGGTAGGAATATGTACCATGTCATAAGTCCTTTTTATGTTGAGGTAAGTAGTTGCCATAAAATGCCGACTGCAAATGGTATGATAAATTTGATTCGAAAAAAAAACGAGACAGTCTATTGTACCGATATCACTGAAAACATACATAGTGTTGAGAAAAATTTGATTAGTTTCTAGCCACTAGTCTAAACAAACATTTCTTCTAACAGTCAAATTATTAAAAAAAATTACTTTTTAAAGTACAAACTAAATTACATTTCAAACCTAGTTATAAATTGTATGTTCTTTATTTAAAGTGTTTTACTTTCATTATCTTGACTCAAAAGTATTATTTACATTTCAATAATAATTCATAATTACATATATACTCTTATTTTATAGGATAAAAAATTATGAGTATACATAAATAATACCTAAAATAATAATAAATAATACATAAAATTTAATATTAATACGACTAAAAGAATAATTATAAAATCATTACATAATTATAAAAATATACATAATGTCAAAGAAAATAATATCAAAAATATTTTTAAGGTCATCTATAGAATAAATACATCTCTTATATTATGTTAGTATGCATCATGTGACACACATATTTATATAACAATGTTATAATAGTATTTAAATTGTACACATAATGATTCACATTTAATAACAACAGCATAGATAATATTAATATAATCTGTGATATAGTTTGTTTTACTTAGATATTTATTGCAATTTATAATAAATCCAACAGTAAAATAATAAGTTATAAAAAAAAAAAAAAACAATTTTAGTCAAAAATATATACATCAATTCCATTTTTAAGGCTATATATTAACACCATGGTTACATTCATAGACCTTATACTAATAGACGGAGCAAGGGTGTAGTTTGGTGATGGTAAGAAATAGCAGTAGCAGTTATAATAGCACTGCTATTTTACAACAGCAAACGCAGACCGCTGTTCAGTGCCAACCATAGAGTAACATAGAGACGGCGTTCTGTTGTAATAAGTGATGGTAAAATATAGCAGTGATTATTAAATTTTGAATTTTGGTTTTTATGTTTTCCTAGTTTCCTACACTGTTTTCTAGTTGCTATTATATTAGAAATTAGAACACTCAATATAATATGAAAAGTAGCAGTAGCATCTAGGCGGCTGGCAAGACGTAATTCACAGATATAATAAGTTTATTCAATATATCTGTGACATGTGATAATTGATAATGCGCGTGTTATCGACGCTTATCGTATGCTCAGATATTAGATATCATTATATATATATATATATATATATAATGATCTAATAGACTGCTATTTGGTATAATATACATAAGCTGCTATTAAAATATCAAATTTAAAATTAATGATAAGCACTATATAATATATTATCAGCTGTTATTATAAAATAGCAATAGCTGCTTTTTATCACTGCTATTTTAAAATAGCAAGAGTTGGGGGCAGTTGTCCAAAAAATGATAAGGACTGCAATCGAAAGACGGCGGCATAAAATTTGTTGCCAATATAAAATTTCTAAAAATTATATTATTTTTTTGTTTAAGAAGTTATACTGTTTCACTTAAATGATAATTATTATATTTTTTGATAATATTAACATGATTAGTTACAAATAAAATAAACATGTATAAATTATATGAAATAATTATAAATTGTTGTTATAAAACTTTTATCATAATATAAATATGATATAATTGGATTTGGTAATTTTCGATTTAGTCAGTTGGAACGGCTTTTTCAAATTTCGGACCTTATCATTTCTTAGGTCCGAATCATTTTACGGACAAGTGCCAATCACTCAAATAGACGAGAGGATCGCGACAGCAATGTGAGCTTGTTTTTCAGAGCAGTTATCATGGCTGAAATTAACGATAGTTTCATTATCATCCTGTGTTTGTTATCAATAAATATAATATAAAATCTAAAAAATATGATAAACAATTTCAACTTTGACGTTATTAGCTCTATTAATACTTACGGTGAATTAGAATATTCGTTATTTTTCAATTTACCTTATATCTTTGCAGTGTCATCAGATAAAGGGGCGGGGGAAATTGTTCTCTCAGATAAAAGGAGGACAAAACTATAATTTAGAAAATAACGAAAAATAGTTACTGTGCCACTGGTCTTGATATTCTCTCAAATGTATACAGTACAATAAATTCTATGCATTTTGAGTCCTCAATTTTTCTAAGCTGAAGACCCTTGACAGTGCTGATCACCCCCTGTCCCACTTCTAGTTGCGGCACAGTCTGGATGCTGGAATAGTTATAATTCTTTTTGAACACAATTTTTTTATTGTGTATAAGACCAGAACATTAAGTTCAGTGTCGCATATAGAAAAAACCAGTTATATATACTATATTATAATATAATATAATAATGTAGTAATATAGAAATAATATTTACCTATTTGATATAATACATTAGTGATAACAAACACAGGATGAAAATGAAACTATCAATAATTTTAGCTATGATAACTGGTCCGAAAAACTAGCTCGTATTGCTGTTGCGATCCTCTCGTTCAAATAGCAATAGCATTATCAGATTTTACAAAAAAAAAAAAAAATAGCTGTTTACCATCACTAGTTGTAATGTTGAAGCGCAAGCAGACGAGATTTTACAGTGTAGTCTTTTGAAAAATCAAAAATATTGTAATATACATTTTTTTTTATGTAGCGTTGTCATGAATGGACTTAATACCCCAGTTCAACTGGAGTGATAAGAACAAAAAAAATCTGAGTTCAAGATCACTACACTTAAATCGTCTCACCACCCTTGAAATTTAAATATTAAACAAAAAATGTTTCTTAAAAAAAGAATTGAATATATTGTCATAGTTCTCACCGTAACTACTCCTAACAGCAGGCCCGGCTTAAGTGTTGAAACACACGTCCTAAGCAAACTTAAGTTTTGTGACACCCTTTACACTAAGTACTACGTCAAATATTTTTAAATGCGGACCTAGACGTGGGCCTATGTCCCCTACACTGCCTAATAGAATGATTCTAATAAACAGACGTTAAACTTAAATAGGTAATATAAATGTTCGTAACTTTCATATATTTATAAATGTACACATATTAAATATTCACTATCCAGTAATCTAAATTCTCAACATAGTAATAATACAATTATTTTTCACTTAATATTGTTATTTATAACTATTTAGGTACAAATTATAAATAAAAAGCTGCTACAATTAAATAATTTTATTAATTTAGAATTTTACTGGCTTACTGGCCTCTGAAAAGTGTCAAATTAATGTACCATGTTCTTAAGGATGGTTTTTCATTATATTTTTTTAAACAATGACTAACTTTAAGTTATATATAAGTCGTAAAGCATTAACTTCGTGAATCATGCAAAAATTGAAACGCAGAGTTGGACTTTGGTTTAAAAAGAAAAAAAGAAATAAACAATCTTATGGATTGTTATCAGCTTTTGATATTTTAACACTGCCACCTAATGGTATATAGCATAATTAATTGACTACCTATTGGGGCCAATGACCTCTAATTTGACATTAGTCCGATAATGCAGCATGAATAGATAACGCTGTCTCTATATTACTCTATGGTGTAAATAATAGCAGTGATTACTAAATTTTGAATTTGGATTTTTATGTTTTCCTAGTTTCCGACACTGTTTTCTAGCCGCTATTATATTAGAAGTTAAAACACTCAATATAATATGAAAAATAGCAGTAGCTGCTATAGCAGTGGCAACTTGGCGGCTGGCAAGACGTAATTCATAGATATAATAAGTTTATTTTATATATCTGTGACATGTGATAATTGATAACACGCATGTTATCGACGCTTATCATATGCTCAGATATTAGATATCAATATATATATAATGGTCTAATAGACTGCTTTTTGGTATAATATACATAAACTGCTATTAAAATATCAAATTTAAAATTAATGATAAACATTATATATTTTCAGCTGTTATTACAAAATAGCAAAAGCTGCTATTTATTACTGCTATTTTAAAATAGCAATAGCATTATCAGATGTTACAAAAAAAAAAATAAAAAGAAAAATAGCAGTTTACCATCACTAGTGTAGTTCGTGTGGTCTTGCAAGGCTGCGCTGCTTAACAGGACCCGGTGAACTACGCACATGCGCAGTAGAATTTCAGGTTGTGTGTGTTCATGGGTGTTTTTTAAAAAAATATTGTATGATAATAACTGTCGACTGATAACAATCATTTAAAACATCAATAGTCAATACGCTAATATTACTATTAGGCATGCATTGACTTTAGTGCAATAATTATTTACATTACGTTCACTTGTAAGTTGTAAGATAAATTTGTATAACTTAGTATATATTTAAAAATAAAATATCTAAGAATTTATCACCGTTAACTTATTTTACTTTGGTTAGGTATAACATATTTACAATGGTTTTTTTCTTTAAATTTCATTAGTTTAAATGATGTCCTTAAAACCAAATACTTGTACAGAAAATTTAATTTCATAAATGTATTAGTAATGTTTATTTATTATTTGTATACATATAAAAGTTTAATTTATTATGTAAATAATTTAAAAAATTCCAATTTAAAATATGCAGCAAAAATTTAAAAAACACGCATTTATAGGAAAAAAGTTGGAACAAAACAAATTTATAACAAATCAGATTTATTTTATTTGCTTTCCGAACAAATGTTTTGCAAATTTCAAATTTGCAAATGCATAGTCCCGAACTCTAATAATTATGTTATAACATTATAATAAAATAAATAAATAAACATATTTTATATCGTCAGAAATGACAATACTGCTATGACCACACCACCCAATTCCACCAACCCTGGGTGCTCCGTCAATGAGTATAAGGTCTATGGTTACATTTAACTATTGAAAAATCTTTTTGTTTCAAAAAATATTCTAATTAATTAAGAAAAAACGATATATCTCAAAAAGATATTACCTATGACAGCATACATTTAAGATTTCAATTACAGGTTTATTGGCCTACAATGATTCTATGAGTAAAAAAATAAAATATAAATCCATATTATTGAAAAGATAGGTTGGGGCATTATGAGGTAATAGTTAGTAATAGCAACATGATAATAGATAAAATACATGTAAAGGGCTTTATTAATCTAGAGAACTCAGCTGCTTTTATAAATTGAATGATATTAGTTTCTTGTTATTATTGAAATTACTGAATTATAAAAATACTAATATTAATATTATTTCGAAAATAAAAAGAATTAATTAAATAAGTTAAAATAAAGTTACTATATTGTGAGAAAAATGAGGAGTATATTAGTTTTACCTGGTGTTTTTATTTTATTGTCTGTGTACATAATTTTGAATAGCACTCAAAAAGATCAAATTACAAAAGCACAATTTCTGACTTTATCTACCTATACTACTTTAGATTTCTATTTCATTCTTAATTCATATTTGAGAGAGTAAATATTTAACTAACTCCTAAACAGAACTCTTAAGAATTTAATTTAAGAGCATATCTAATACTAAATCATAAATGCAAAATGATCAACCTAGAATTTAAAAAAAGAAACAAGAGCAAAAACAAATTTAGAATCTTAAATTATGTTTTTCTATTTTGTCATAATTTCTTTTACACTATTTGTTCTTATCAACAAATTATTAAGGTACCATGTATACTTATTATAACATCTTAGTACAAGTTTAGAATATATTTAAAGTTAATAAAATAATCATTTATAGGTATTAACTATTTATTTTACACTAGAATATTTATTTGATAACTAAATATTAACTTTATTTAGATATTGTGTACAAAGGAAATTCATATTTGTTAATAATCATCAAAATTTATCAAGTTATGTTTTATAATTTAATTTATTTACCTTATTTAATTTTCCTAGGGCAGATATTAAATCTGCCCATTCACTTGTATATTCAAAACTTTTCAGTGCTTTATCAACAGCATTAACATACCTGAAAAATAAATAATTATACAAATTTAATATTTTAAAAATATAAATTATTCAATAAAATATGTTTAAGAACAATTGCAATAATGAAAGTAATTATTAGTTCAGCCTTGATCTACGTTGCATATAAAAAATATAAACAGAATAAAAAATAAACAGAAATATTACTGTAAACATATAGATAATATATGATAATAAAATAAGTAAAAACTATGAATAACACTGTCTAGACATACCAAGAAATTTAATTGGGTTGTCAGGAATGACGAAGAAATAGTAAAATTCAAGGTTGTCATAATTATATTGTTCATCAAAGTATTGATTTAAAATATTTTAACCTGTCATAAGAAAATTAAGTGTTCTAAATGTGTAATTGATGTAGTATCAAATAAATCTTTCATTTTTATTGTATTTTTTTACTATGGTTATAAAGTAAGGGCAAAATATAAGTATTTTTTTATAATCAAATGTACTTAACATTCAATTTATTCAACATGAATATATATTATTTTAGTTGTTAAATTAATTACTTTAAACCAAAAGCTTCTTGATTTAATTTTTATTTAGATTTAAATTTCAAAAATTAAATTATATAATTAACTTTAGAATTTCCAATACCTATCAAATCTTATTATGTTAAAAAGGCTTTTTAAAGTTTAAATCTATTTAATATATATATATTTTTTAATTTTTAAGTATAAATATTTATAAAAATGACAGTTAAATATTTGTGCTTCAATAATTTTATTTATTAATGAGTTATACAATTTAACTACTATGCATACTCAATAATATAATATTATAATACTTAAAATAAATGTCTGAGGTAACTGTATTTTATACCAGTGTGTGATTAATAACTAATATATGTCTTAATTGATAATTTACAATAAATTAACACAAAAATTTTTAAAAAAAATTGTCTAATGATGTTTTGATAACAGTTTTCTAATCAAGCACTAATATTCTCAGAAAATGAATGATATAATCTAGAATTGAGGTTCTAGGAATCAATATATATTTAATTGTTGCTGAATTAATTTATTCTAAATTACAATTAAAATTTATACTGTATAATTTAAGTCAAATTCGAAAATAAGACTCAAATATTTAAGATAATAAATTTATTCTTGGGTCATAGATATTTTTATAACATATAAAACCAGTGGCAATGGCTCGTACCTTATTTTCTTGAATCCTATGTAGTATTTAAACCCCCCCCCTCCGCCCGCACAAAATAAATTTTTATATTTTTGTTTTATTTAAGTAATTTGATAGTCAATAGTTTTTAAAAAGATATATTTACTATAATAATAACTGTAAAATAAATAATTGCAAAGAATAATTTTTAAATGTTGTCATTTGAATATACTATTGTTAAGCAGCCACTGATATGGACTGATAATAATTATGAAATTAATATAAGCATTCCTATATGTTTCACAAACTAATCGCAACCAAGTACAAATGTATAATATTAATTGCGCCTTTCCTGCTAAGCCTCACAAATATACCTAATGTAATAAATACATTTTACAGTTTACTGCTGCTAAATACATATTGGAAAAAATTAATTAATTAAATGAATAATATTTTAAAATGCCTTTAACTAAACTAGGAAAAAAAAATACAGTTATACTGCAGATACCTAATATTTTAATTTTTAATTGTCTATTTTTTTTTAGGAGAATTTTATTACATAATATTTATATGGTTACTTAAGTTCAAATTAAGGAGTTGTCCATAGATTATTAAAATATTTCTTTTTAATGAAACTTTTTTTATCCTGATAAAACAAATCAAAATTTAAGTAGAATGTTGATAATTTGCACTGTAATATTTTTTATGCATTTGCATATGTGTATGTATAATATATAATAAAATAGTATAGAGCAGTAAGACTAAGTTAGCAAATACTGTTTGATAGACAATTAAACATTCATTACAACTGAAATATAATAATTACACATGTTACAGGTATACTGGGTGTAGTATAAAATGGTTGCATATTATATAATATATGCTGATATAGTCTTTTTACCCCACACTGTATTGTACTTTTTAAAAAATAAATAAATACTCTTTAAGCATAAAATACACTTTTCAACATACTATAAATTATATATGAATAAATAAATGTTATCATTGTTCAATGATGCACACAAATGTATTACCCTCATTGGTTCAAATAAATTAACAAGTTAATAATCAAATTTTTTTTATATCTTAAATACAGAAAAAATATTATAGTATTACATAGTATTTTAACTATTTAATATCTATAAGAATAAAAAATATACCTATCTAAAATAAAAATATGTTTCATCTTAGTTACCTAGTTATCAATTTACATAAAGTATAAATCTTTATTATTTTATAATATAATTAATATTATTTATACCTACTTTGCCTAATTATTATTATAAATTTAATTCTTTCAATTGAATCAAAGAAATTATAATATGATAAGTAATAAAACCTATTTTGATTTTTACTGATCCAAAGATCCAAGACAAAAGTTTTTACTTAATACCAGATTTACCTAGTGACCTTTCGAAAAATAAATAAAATATAGATAGTAAAATATTAAATCTTGAAATATATTTATTTAATATCTAGAAATGTGTATAAAATATATATTGAGTATTGTATACAAATATAAATTCAAAATTAATGATATTTTTCTTATAATATTAAGCAATGTTAACAGTAGTAACAACATTTATATATATTACTGAAATAATTGTTTTTATTTAGTAGATGGATTTGAAATGTTGTTAATTATAGTTTTCTTGCTCACACTGTCAGCTTTATATTTTTTTATTATCAACATGAAAAATACAAAAATATCATAAGAAATATTTGACCCAAGTCTATTCTTGATAATTTTTAATTTAAAAAAAACGTTCACAAGTTATTTGGGTTGAAATTAGTATTATAACACATTTAATATTGTATAATTTATTAATAAAATACTTAACCATAATCTTTTAGCAGTCGCCTATGGTGATATAGTAACGTATATTTATATTTTTAAGTATTTTAAACCTAGGCCCAGGTAGTAGACCCAGATACTGAGGCGAGGTCAACCCTGGTTATGGTGACTAGGAACCAAATTAATGTAGAATTTTAAATATACAAATTAAAAGGTAATTTACTTCCTGCTGATTGAAAATAAATATAATCAATATTGCAAATGCATTATTAACTACTAAATCTAAAAAATAATATAGATACATTTTTTTCTTTATTTTTATTATTAAAAATTTAGATAAAAAAAGAAATAACTTTATGAGAATTAAATTAGACAAATAGTTTAATTAAATACAAACTTAATAAAATTAAAATAGAAAGAAAAACCATCACACACTAAAAAAAAACGACTAAAATCAGATAAAATATAGTATAAAGTTGTAAATATAATAGGTATATACACATTTATAATCTAATGTACTTCTATATATTTCTGAGTATAAATAAATAATATTAAACCAGAAAATCTGACTGAACAGTAAGAAACAATTAAAAAAATTAATTTTGCAGGTAATTAAGTAAAATAATATAAATTCATTGAAAATAATACTTATGTTCAACAGTATTTAAATCAAAGAATCAGGAATAAGGTGAATTAAACAATATCACAAAGATTATAAATAATGTACGTACCTATATATAAAAATTACTAAGTATAGTTTGTTTTAAAATTATAAATATTTGGCAACATAGAACTAAATTAAAATTACTATAAAATAACCTTACATTATATTATTAAGATAATTCTTGTTAATAATTTTTTAAATAGTGAAATTAAACTATAAAATTTAAAAATATTGTAAGTTAGTTTGTTTAAGTATTATAATTTAATATATTAAAAATAAAACAAAATAGCTACTAAAGTATATAAACATGAGAAGTAGAAATTTATACCCTAATAATTTAAAAGGTTTATTGATTTAAAACCAATAATTAACACGGTAGCAAATATTTTATTGACTTTAAAGGTAATTTCAGGCACTAAAAATTATTACTTCTACAAATAATTATTGAACATTACTCATACATCTACAAATTAAACAGAATATAGAAGACACATAATTATGGAAATCAAAATGACTCATAGAATTGACACTCCAGATTAATAAAAAAAAAACAAAGGTACAAACCTACATTTACAAGTATCTCCTACCAACTAAAAATGAGTAAACTAGGTATAGATAAACAGCCTACTTACATTCGATATTTTGAATCCTTCATGAGATCAAATTCTTCAGTGGCTATTGTTCCCATGTTGTCAATAATTTTGTTAACACACAATAGTATTCCAACCCTCCAATTTGGTAACGCGTTTAACTTTTTACGTATAATTACATAACTACATAGTTAATATCTTTATGATTATTTTTTTTTTAAAACAAATATAAAAAAGTTTATATTTTACACGACACATAAATATTTATCATATTAGACGAAAATATTGAATGGTTAGAGTTTGTGAACGTTAAAAACAAACAAAAATTAATTCAAATTATTGGTATAAACGAATGTTTCTAAAAAATATATAACATAATCCGAATATCAATTTTCTTTATTGCACTTGGTCACTTGTCAGTACTGTACACTACAGCAGTAAACTTCTTTCGTGGTACATCTAACTTGATGACAAATCAGCTGAAAGTTAACTATAAAGATAAAATTTCAGTGCAGCCAACTTAATACTGATTGAATAATATAAACAAATCGCATATTGATTGTGGTATGAAAATAATACGTAAAGAATTGTTGTTTAAATTATTTTTATGGTGTCTGAAACATTCATTTAAAAATAAATAAAATTATTTCAATCTTAAATGAGATTTTTAGTTTCTCACAAATTATTTTAATAATAATATCTCAAGTCCAGGATCCATGATTAGATTTAATATTACGTTTCTCAACTTCATTTGAAATTATTATCAATTACAATAAATTTTAATCTAACACACAATAAAATGCGTTACACATGTGTAACACTGAAGAAAAAAAATTTAATTTTCTCATTCAACCATTTGACTTATCATCAGATTATCAGGACTCTGAAAACCTGGAGGTTATATTATTTTTTTATAAAGTAGAAGGTAAAACCAACAGGTTTACAATATATCGTCTTCAATATCGTATGAATTTATAACTATTTTATTATTTTATTTTTTTCAAATAAAACTAGGGTCGGTGTTAAATTTGAGAAATGGAATTCAGTTCTAAATTAATTAAAGTTCATTTATCGAACTACTTGGCCAACTTGCCTTTACCTAATTCATTTCTCGGCATTTTCAAATTAGGAGGTAAGGAATTATTTATTATTAATATAAAATGTGTTGAGTGGTTTGAAATACATTTATTATGTATTTCAAATTCATATAAATTCTTATAAATATTCATTTACTGAATTAGTCATTCATTATACCTAAAATTGGTATTATTTTTAACTTGCATTGAATAAATTGATTTTTTTCATAAAATTGTCTTCAAATAAATAGAATGTTTTAAAATTAATACTTACATAATATATCCATTTATAAGTGATTATTAATTTGTGTATATTATTTAATTCATAATGTTACATCAGGCCATCAATGTAATATTACAAAATAAAATAATGCATAAAATGCATACTTTATATAGCATTGTTGCATATAACATCAGTTGTTACACTTCAGCTAGTAGGATCATTTAATTGAAAAAGAAAGTGTTTAAAATAATTATAACGAAGGAAGGGCAAGGTTACAGAGGGACATTTCCCCTCCTGCAAAATGTCTAAAATCATGGAAAATTATTTACTATGATCAGAAAATATTTATTTAAATAGAATTAAAAAATTTAATTTAATATATGAAAATCTATAATTTGTTTATGAAAAATCTATTTATTTAGTTTGGAAAGTCAGGTTATCGGCTATAAATAACAATATGCTTTTTCGTTTCTATTCTATGGATAATTATCAATTCTTAAAATATTGTGTATTTCCAGAAATATGGTATTTATATGTGTGTACACAACCATAATATTTGTAAACTAATATTTTAATAAATATAATTAATGTTTTAAGTGTCCAATTTATATTATTAAATAAAAATTTCAATAAATTACTTTTATGATAAATTGGTTAAATAATTATTTTTTATAGTCTTTCAGTTTGATATAATGTAATAGTATAATGTAAAATTGTAAACCCCTTCCTATATCGTGGGTCATTTCTATTTATGAATAGATTGATAAATTAAAATGTTGTCTCCCACTTGAGAATTTGACTATGGGCGCCCTTGATTATAACATAAATTAATTTTAGCTTAATATTTAATAAAGAATTAGCTTAGAAAGCAAAATATTTATTCCTGTTTGTTATTTTTATAAGTCTTAATTTAAGGCTCATCCACATAATATGGAAACACAAAAGGAACACACGTGCTTGAATCATTTGTGATGATTGTAAACATTTTATACATACAGGCATTCATCGTACACATAATATTTGGTGTATTTGATTTTTGTGTTGTTCATGAATGAAATAAATTAAAATTTTTTTTTTGGAGAAACATGAGAAACACACGTATGTACTGTATGTAGTGTATGCAAATTACAATGGCATAGACATAAAATAGGGGGGGCAATTGCCTCCCTAGAATAAATTAGGAGGGGCAGTTCCCCTTCTGATATTTAATATACCTTATTTTAAAATAAATACTAAACAGCTGGTTATAGCTTTTACTATACATTTTTTTTTTAAACCTTAATTTTCAATTTTCACTTTTCTAACATAATGTTAGAAAATTAATAATCTTATATAATAATATGTAGGTAGTAAAGCGGTGTTTAACCGCGGACACCCTTTTCGTTAGATATGTAATTATATATTTCCCCCCCCCCCCCCTAATAAATTGCAAGTTACACCTATGTACAATATCAATGTTCTTAATGAATCCAGTGTAAGTGTGTCATGTTTTCAAACTAGGTGGACTTGCCTTTTTTGTTTCGTACAAGGTTTATAACAAGAAAAAAATTAAGCATATTTCACATTAATTGAAATACAAATAATATATTGATATGTATTAAATATGATGATTTTTTTACAATACAATTTATTTTTATATCTAAATAATATTGAGATTTTATTGAAGAATTAACAATTTTTTTATGGTAACAAATGCATTTGATTAAAATCTCTTTAAATGTTATTATTTTATGGAGTATTATCACTTAATATATTGTATGATAATTAGCATTTATAATTACGTTTTTATAAGTTTAAGGTTACATTGTGCTGAAATAAGAAAGTTATTCTATAACTATAGTAGGTATTTAACTTTTGAATTAATTATATCATCATACTTTCAATTTTAAAAAATATTGATAATTGTTTAAATGCTGTCTTTAACTAATAAATTTTGTCTGTAAGTATATTGTAGTGTTATAGTTCATAAAATATATGTATATTAGAATCACACTATAATAATTATATTGAATTCATATTGTTATAAAGTAGAATAAAAACATTAGGGTTAAATACCCTAACAGACCATCATAGACTTCTGTTAATTCTATAGTAAGTTCTTAAATATTTATAAATAGGTTTATAAACTTATACTGTCTTATAAGAATATTTTTTTATGGTGCAAAAAAAAATTACTCATATATTTTATAATAAAAAATAATTTGTAGTGTATGGTAATTAGTGCTCTTCAACGAATTTCAATTTTGTACATTTATTATATAAGTTGCATAGATCATCCATCTATAATTAGCTTAAAATTTATACCAAGACTCAACAGTTTAAAAATTATGAAATGTATTTTTTTTGATATTACCTATAATGTATTTAGCTGAAAATATGAAATATTTTAATAAGTTGACTAAATGCCAATTTTAATTAAATTTATGATACAATTACTATTTATTGGTTCACTTTATGTATTTTTTTCTTGATAATTTAATAGAAAAAACCTGAGAGAAAACAATTAAACAGTTAAAATTTTGTAAGATCTTTTTTTAAATTATTAATTACTGCAACAAGCATGCATTGACATTTAGCATTATATAAATTTCCTTCATTCCCTCCACTAAATATTTAGTGAATAGATTACATTTTAATATTTTCAAAAAATGTGCGGTGTTTTTTTTTTTTTGTGTTTTATAAATTTTTTGATAACATATATTTTATGATGCAATTAATTATATCCTACCGAATTATTTTATTTTAATACAATACCTATTTGTTAACGATTATCTGATAGCTTTTGTTCAATTGTGATTTTTAGAGCTTGAGGTGTATCTAGGTAATTGTAATCATTTTTATTTATATATATATGTATACTAGCTTATAAAAATTATTTTTTCTGTCAGCTTGGTAGAAAACTTCTATTTTTTTAGTGTAAACAACTATAAACTTGTAATAAAAAATAAAACTTATCTGAAGAAAAATTGGTTTAAACGACCCAATGTAATTTTTATCAAGTGTTATAATATTAATTCTGTAGTATTGTTATGCATTTTAAAATATTTTTTTTAACAGACTCTATTTATTTAATTATTTCAGTATTTGTGTCTTGATTAAAAACAATTATATTAGGCTTAATATTGAAAAATATAATTTTGTATTTTTTTCACGACTCTTTAATTTGATGTCTTTTACCTTTATTTAAAATAAAATGTAATTAAAATTGTTTAAATTAAATAAATTTAGACTATTCTTCTATAAAAAAAATTTATCAAATAAAATCTCAGTATATTTTTTTTTTGTGGTGAAAGATTTTATAATGTACCAACACAGACCGATTATTTGTCTGTGAATTAAGTATAATTATTGATTATTGGAATTATTTTCTGAACATTAATTATAATTTTGAAAACCAACTTAAATGATAAAATAAAATCAGCTAGATAATAAGAAGATTATTAAGTATTCATTTTCTGTGTCACCATTCATTTTTAAGTTTTTATTTTATTTCAATTTATTTTTTCAGTTAAAGACATAATGAAATTAATTCCATTTTATGCTACTATTGGCGGTGTATGTTACATTTCATATAGAGTCATCAAACCAAGACATGTAAGAATAAAGCTATACTAATGTTATACATTTTCTAATTTTTATTCTTTTTTTTTATAGCCTGTTAATCCATCAATAAAAAAAGAGTCTCCAAAAGTGGTGGACGGATTTGACATTGAAGAATTAGGTGAAAGTACAGCCTTTTGTAGATGTTGGAGGAGCTCTAAATTTCCTCTTTGTGATGGTGCTCATAACAAGTACAACATTGAACAAAAAGATAATGTTGGTCCATTGTTGATAAAGAAAAAGTAATGAAATAATTAGAATGAAATCAGTAAATAAATTAATATAAAAATGTGTTATCTTTTTAGTTTTCTTGTTTTCATTTAGTCAAATAGAATACATTTTGCATTTATTAATGTATATTTTTTTATTTGTGACATACAATTATACATGCTGGACGTGTATTAAATCATTCATTACGGAATCATCATAATCTTCTATCAATAATTGTCGTTTTGATATCTTTAAGCTGAAAAACAAATACAAAATTAACAATTATTTTAGTTAGAGTTAATTAAATTTAACAATATTTATAAATTTATTAATCATAATTAGTATTATTATCATAGAGGTTCATAAAGTTCCATATGAAACATAGTAGGTAAGTCGTTACATACATCAGTTTTGATACAAAAAAAAAAAAAATATACAAGTTCCTACATAAATTAAATTATAAAATTTCCTATGGAGCAATAAAATGTATTATTTTCTGAAATGCGCAAGTTACTTAACAGACAAATAATGTGATATTATTTTATGTATTTATCTATAATATATTTAATATTTCATAATCAATAAAAAATTAAATTACACTTTTTCATGAAAAATAAATAATTAAATTTTATTATTCCTCAAGGAGGTTATCTAAGTCCTCTATTATTTATCTTATTTCTTAACTCAATCAACAAGTAGATCACCGAGATGAAGTTCCTCTTTGCGATTGATAATAAAATTTACTTGAAGTCAAATTATATTTTCTATTGTCTTTACAAGGCCAATTGAACAATTTCACACAGTGGGCCCAAGTATGTAATCTAACCCAGCATCTTTGTCTAAACTTGAATCTAGTTAAGTGTCATGTTATGATTTATTCTAGATACCATAACCTAACACATTACTTCTATCTTATGAATGGCTCTCCTATGGGAGGTATTATTAATGATCTCGGTGCATATTTCACTTTTTCATTAGATTTCAACCACCATATTAATTTTACCGTCTCCAAAGCATTCAAAGTCATAGGCTTCATAAAACATAATATGAGAATCTGTTGCTCTTTCAGTTTTCTTCGCATAATTTATTTCTGACTTGTGCGCTCAATGTGATAGTTTAACACCCATATTTAGCAAAAAACCAGTTAAGACTAAAGAGAGTTCAAAACAAATTTCTTTCATATATTTCTTTTGTACTTAAAATTTACCATTCTCAAAATGACTACTTAATTGTCAGGCACACCGCCAAGGGTGTGCCCTAGCCCCCCAGAAAACAGTCTAGCCCTCTCCTACTAAAAAATATGTATGATATAATAAAGTCATGTAACATGAATTTTAAAAGAACTACATCAAAGAATTTAATAAATATGCTTTATAAAAATTTGTAATTTATGTAAATACTTTCGTATTTTTGAAAATTTGTCTTTTAAGTTTTTAGATAGATTCTGAATAGTATATATTTATTTTACTTATTTACTTATGATTTATTACCATTTGTTCGTTTTCATCTAATCGTAGTTATATGTCACGAAAATAAAAATAGTCATATTATATTATATGATACGAAAATATTTATATATTTTATTTGAATAAGCCCAATATTTGTTGAAAAAAACTTAGCCCATGTAAAAAAAATCTATTGCCGTGTCTTGTCAACCGTACTTATCATACTAAATATCCCCACACTTCCTGTCGATTCGATGCTGAATCACGTTATATCGGAGGTTTACTTGACGGATCTATAGTTGCTCCAAACCTTCCATTAATTTCCGTTTCCTGATCTATCCCTCAAGGCTTCATACACATTTTCTTACTCACACGACTTCTTATGTTCACAATCATCTGTTACACCTTATGCTCCATAATGTCAATAACACCATCTGGTACACAAACTTTTAAGTAACTTTTTAGTGATATTTTTAAGGGTAGACTCCTTAGGGTGGTTGGCCGATAACAGAGAATTAATCGACCTTGACGCTGAAGGTAGCAGTGGAAATATGTATATGGTAAATTAAAAATATTTACGTTTGTATTTAATTTAACACTGAAAATTGTAATGATAAGTACCACGTCTTTATATTATCGCGATTTCAAGTCTTATATGTATTGATGTGAAAACATACAGCATTCAGATTTTAATGTTTGGGCAGTGAAAATTTTCGAGCGTTACCATTACTTTTTTTTCATAACGGTATATTATATTCTAAAAAGGAGAGACGATTCTTATGAATGTTATATCTGAAGTTTTACTAGACTGATTTGTACAGTTTTTTTTTTTTTAAATACGAGTACTTTGTGTGGTTTAGATGAGCCATTTAATGGGAAAAGTTCAAAAATGTAATTAATTAGTTATTAGAAATATTAAATTTTACTTGTATATGTAATTATACTTGTATACGATATTGGTTCGGTTTCTAAACTGACGCTGCGGCACGAAAAAGCGACACGGAGGGAAAACTTTGGGCGGCCACATATTACCGACTGACCGTTGTACCCCGAATCTTACCCACCGTTAGATAACCGTCCATCGCATGACTTGTTAGACAAAAATAGAACAGTGGCATAGAATCCTCTAAATAAATATAGTTCTTAAACATTTTCAATCCTATCCTACAAATAATATGAAATCACATGTTTTAAATAAAGAATATTTACTTCAAATTCTATATAATAAATCTATATTTATAATCTTATATGTATGTTTTCACATATTCAGAGGGTCGCATGCGACACTTTTTGGTTATTTTATAATAGCTATACATTGTTTTGTTTATTCATCAAATAAATCAACTAAGTTACTTGCAACTAAGCTCTCTTTTATTTTTAAATTTAATATTTTAACGATTAAACTTTAAATATCTATTCAAAATAAGATTTATTCAATTCATAATAGTTTTTATCGGTCAATTATTGCTTTTCTTTTAGAAGTCTTGGATTGGTGAGCTGAACTTGGTTATTATGTACCTCGTATTCAGTATTTCTATATTAAATATTCATATTATTTTCAATTTTCAATTTATTATTTTTAAAACGTATAATTGTAAAAATTCTTTAAAATTTAAAAGTTTCAAATTAGAATCACAATTATAAAACAAATAATTAAACATATGTTTTTGTCTATTCTTTGATTTTTATTTTATAAACAGGTTTTAATTTTTTTCTGTGAATAATTGGTTTAATTTTTCTGTTGAACTGGTCTTACTATTTACCTTCAGTGTTATGGCCGACTAACTCAAGCCCTATATATATATCCATTGAACTCTATATGATATCTTATCATTTACAGTTCAATGAATATATCTTAATCGATGTAACTTAAATTGTGCCCTATGCTGTCTGTTTAAAATGTTATTAGTGTCCATTCTGATAGTTGTATTTCGTGATCTTACTATTTACTTTCTGCTCCGTTATAAATATTTACTATCGTTTTTCTTGTTATCCTTAATATTGTGTACTGATAATTGATGCTGTTATCAACGTATCTAATTGTATGTATATTCCACGTACTGTTACCCTGTTAATTGCTGTTTGGCAAAATACAAATAAAACTAATACTAATTATAATGATACTAAGTTACCCACAACACATTTATGTTATTAGTTTTAAGTGGTAATAAAGCGAGAAGGAAATTTGTATTGTTATACTTTTTAGTTTCTTAAGAATTTACATATATATGATGTATTTGTTTTGTGTCGAATCATACTCAGTAGTGTATTTTTTTTATGTAGCATTTTCATATATGATATTTACCTGCTACATCTCGTGTGAGATCTTACGATTACCTTATATTATGTTTTATTATTGTACTATGAGTATATTTGAAAATGATTTCTTTTATCCTTTATAAATTTGATTTGTTAGATCATTTAATATCTAAATGATAGAAACTATTTAAAAAATATTTTTAAAATAACAAAACCATATAATTAATTATTAAAATTTACTTACATAGTTTTTAAAAGTCTAAACTAAATATATTTTTGATTTTGTCCAAAAGCCAATAAAATAAGTAGTTATTAATTTATTTGTTTCTTAAATTTAAAAATTTATTTAAAAGTTGCTTAATTTATATTGTTTATAATTGATTTATAGATAATAATAACAATCTTCAAAATTAATTATATATAATTATATTATATGCTTCTTATATATGCTTCTCATATTTATTTTAAAATTAAATTGAAAAGTTTACTTTAAATGAAAGGTTTAAGATCTCATTAGTTTAATTTATAGTAAAAATAATATATTAAATTCATATAATATTATACTTACTTTTGAATTTTTCTCAAACATAATGCAGAACACGATAAAACAATAACTGCCATAACCATAAAGATAATTGAAGTTAATAAAATTGATGACCAGTTATCCTCGATTCGATTATTGTAATATTTATTTTCTATATAATTTTCAGTATAATTTTCATTTATCTTAGCAATGACATTAATTGGTTGCGAAGATGATTTAAAAATACTATTAGAGAATTGCCTGTTAAATTTGTCTTGAAATGAAGTATCTGGATTATATGTGGTTAGTTTATCATTATTTTCAAAATTCAAAAATGGTGGTTTAGTTATTTCAACATTGGATGATTCTGTAGTAGCTTGTACAATTCTTACACGTAATCCATCGGATGGAAATTCTAGAGGTGGAGTAGGATTGATGTCCGGAACAATTGTAGAACAAATAGTAACACCTAAAAATGTTATGTCAATTTAATAAATAGTATTAAAGATAAAAATATTACATGCATTTCAAACCATTTTTGGCATACAACGACATCTATGTGTATATTTAACCTTATGGGCACGGTTAAAATGTTGAAAAATAGGTAATAAATATTTTTAGATTATTTGAACTACCTAACTCAACTTATCTTATTAAATATTAAAACCAAATTTCATGCTTAGTAACATTATTTATTTACTATTAGGTCGTAATATCACCATAATTAAAATCTCATACCTAGAAAAAAAATGTACGCACAATTTTAATAACAAATTATTCAGGTATAAATTTAAGTCGTAGGATTGACATAATGCTTAAGTATAAACATTAATTATTGATTATAAGTATAACGACATTTTAAGAAAGGCCAGCATTTAAATTATAATCAATAATTCATTATTTGTAAGTATTATGTCAATCTTACAATCATAAATTTGTACTCGAATAATTTGTTATTAAAATTGTGCTTACAAATTTTTTTTTTGTAATTACAATAATTATTAAAAATATTAATATTCTTTTTTTTTAAATATTTTAAACAAGCATTTCTTTTAAATTATTAAAACGAAGGTGAATTTAATATCTTTCAATAAAAAAAAAAAAAAAATGAATTATTTGAATTATTAATTTTGTTATATTTAAATTAGTGTATTACAAATTGATAAAATATTTAAATGATAGGTTTTTTGAATTAGAAACTGTATTATTAGATGTGGGGAAATAATTAAAATAATTTCCTCAAAACATTAATGTTCCCATAGCAATTATTAAAGCTATTTTTAAATTAAACTGTTATGCATTGATTATAAAGAAGTTTTAAAAAATAAAATAAATTCTTCTTATATATAAATATATATTTTTTTTTTTTGAAATATTACGTTTACAATTAATATAAAATCTAAAAATGAATAATATTTTGTTAGGATTTGAAAATAATGTTAGGTATTTATTTACATCAAATTATTTATATTTATTTTTAATAATATTTATATTATATTTTGATAATGATTGAAATGTTGGATTTTGGATATGATAGGTTTAATAATATGTTATAATTAATAAACTACTTCGTAAATAGGTATAATAAACTGTACATAGTATAAGATAGTTAAAAGTTATGAAAAGAAAAAATGAATGTAATTAGTATAAATGTGTTATGTTAAATGAGAATAAGGAATGCGAAAAAGTAATAGAACTATTACGTTGTGCACTTTAAAAGACAATAGCAGAGGGGTACTTAGATGCATCATAAATGCGTTTTTATTAAAAATTAACATTTAACATCAAAAAAACGTTTTAATTAGGTAATACCTACTATCGTTGATCAATCAAAAATAAAATAGTGAGGACTTAGTCACTAAGATAGGTAGAGTTATATTCTGCAGCTTTTTTTTTTAATTACTATAATAATAAGTATATTTTAATAGTATGTATTGTATAGGTTTATATTTCATACCGTTTCTAAATACATTTTAAATTTATGCTAATTTTATGTGCTATTAGTACTGATAGTCTTAATTATAGAGTATAATAACAACAGCAACAACTTTAAAAACATTTTATTTTAAGAAAAACAAGAGTTTAAAAATGTTTTCGTATTTTTTTCTTTAAATAATTCTAAAAACAATAAGATGGTTGAATACCTTATGTCTTATAAAGCAATGAATAATTGTGTTTTCATATTTTTCAGTTCATATGACAGTGCCAAATAAAAACAATCTATAAATTATAATATAAATTCAATTTTTACTAGAAGCTTAATTAAAATATATATATAAATTCGATTATACGATTCGTTCATATAAGCGAAGTGAAATAAACGAAAATTTGTTTTTTATAACAAAATTATTGGCTCTTTAATCTGTACTTTATACGAGTACCTAGTACAAAAATATTTTACACTATAAGTTTATAATGAAGATTATTATTTTACATGAAAATACAATACATACTCAATACAGCAATTTTTATGAAACTATATATAACGCGCGGCAGCGATTACTCATTAAAACTTATAAGTTGCACTTTTTAATCATACAGTTTAAGTCTATCAAAGACCAATATAGGATAATAATTACGAACAATATTAATGTAAATATAAATAAGTTATGTTATTTACGTATTTCTATACAGAAATTCTGTATTTCAATAACAGAGCATAGATTAAAAAAAAAGTTAATTGTTGAAGGTTAAAAAAATTGGTTAATTTAATAACGTACATTTCAAAGCATCACATCTTTCTACGATATACTAGATAAATATATTATACCCTTTTGAGAAACTAGGTACTCATATATTCTGAGGTGCACTGTTGAAACTTAAAATATTTAATTTAATATAAATTGCAAAAAAAAAAAAATATTTATATTTTATTATTTTGTGACATTGTGTAGTTTCCTATATTTTTGATTAACCAATTTTTTTTATAAACTTTCTTTTAAGTATTTATTTATTATTAATATTTTTATTTTTGTACTTAACTATTTTTACTAGCCTTTTCTAATTGATACATAGAAACATTTATCTGCAAAATACCAACAAAATATTTAAAAGATATGATAAACTTGATTTTTAAATCAAAACTTTAACTTGAGCTGATTTATCTAGAGTTTGTTATTAGTGTATTTTATTCGAAGTTACTTTTTTTTTATTTTATAAAAATACCTGATTTAAATTGAAGGACTCTTACACAATACATGAATAGTTTCGTTTAACAAACAATACCTATAAAGAATAATGTTGATAGCATTTCATGTCTCTTGGCGTAAAATAAATCACCGATCGCAAAATTAATTTTATTACAATAATGAAATAATAATTAAAGGGTGGAGACTCGTTTGCGCACACATTAATATATTCTTTAAATTTACTTTCTAGATTGTGAACAATGAAAACCAGCTTTTAGGTACAATTTCGGGTATCCGTATACTCTAATAACATAACGATTGATTTTAATCGTGGTGCCCATTAGGTTAGGAAAAAATTGGTTCAGATAGATACGAAAAAATATAATTTTATTAAAAAAATATTCGAAAAATAATTTTGAGATTGGAAGGTGGCAAGATCGGTGACTTAAATAATTTTTGGTTTATTATATTTAACTCAAATTACGTTCCGGACGCATTTACTAAAATAATTTCAATAACACCATGCAAGAATAAGTATTGATTTTTCAGACTATATATTAAAAAAATATATTGATTTTGGTACTAATTTTGGGCCAGAATTATGAGCTAGTATACTAGACAATAACCCAAAAATAACGAACAGAGTTTTCATTTTCACATGTACTTCAATAGTCAATTGCATACCTCTCATCCTTACATTCATATTACATTTTACATTAAATTTCACCTTAAATTTCATTAATTATTCAAGTATTAATAGAAATTCAAGTCAATATTAATTTAAAAATTAATTCATTAAAAAAAAAAAAAAAACATCCGTAAAAGAGAAATATTAAAAACAAAATTATACGAAAAAAATATATTCTGATTACAAATTTATAAAATTGATATTTTAACATTTTTAATGCAAAGGCGTACCAATGGATAATAAATACCTATATAGATGCTTTATTTTAAGCTATAAATAAATTATTATATTAGACTTACTTAATTATTATTATACTTATTGAATTATGTTAATGATTTGGTTGTAAAAATTATTGAAATTGTGATAAAAATTATTTAAAAATGTGATAAATTAAATAACTCAAATAACATCATTAAACCCGCCATTCTACGACACCAAAATATAATTAGACAAAGAGTGTTAGACCTTATAAAGATCCATTGAAAATATTGTAATAGGGTATAATAATTTTCACCATCAGTTATGACAAATTCGAAAACTTGAAGAGGTACCAAGTTATGTACATCCTATAAGCGGTAATATTTCTCTGAAAATAGGTTTCTATTGTTCGAAAGTTGTGCACAAATGAGTTGTAAAAAAGGTAAATGTGTTCAAATGAGTAATATCAATAATTCCTAATTCTCATTATTGACATTATCTAGGTTATTAAACTATGTACCATATAATATTATATAATGAATATTTTAATAATAATTTTCGATAATAATATTTTTATCAATAAGCTTTAAAAAAAAATAAAAATTAAAAATCAACTTAAAAAATATTAGTCAGATTTTTTATTTGTGTTTGGTTATGATTTCAAGCAACATATTTTACTCGTAATTTGTGGCGTATGGTATTTTTACAGAAAAACGGAGTTCAATGTTTAGTCTTGAAATCAAAATGTTCACTTAAAAATGTTAAGCAAGGATTTTTTTTTCACAACATAATTAAAATATAAATCAATGTTAAATTAAGATGTTTAGATAAATGTATTAATTTTTATATTATATAATATATATATACATATAAATATACATTATTTATGACATTTTATTAATTTGGACAGTAAAATCGACAGTATATTGTAAAGTATCTAACTAACATTAAAAATTGAAAAATTTTAAAAATCTAATATCAAAACAATTAAGTTTTCTATAAAAAACTTGAAATATTAACCTTAACCCTTAATTGTGACGAGATAATTAAATTTGAATAATTTGATGCAATGTTGAATATATATAAATATATTATGTTGATGTCTGTAGAAAATGCGAGTAGATATGTTAAATCTGATACCTGTTGAACTATTTTAATTAAAAATGTACATATAATTGTTATAGAGATAGAATTAGTTTTAACTTTTATGAACCTATGCATTGTAGTAACGTATACTTAACGAAAGTCCAAAATTTAAATTCTACACAAAACCACTAAAAAATGCTAATACATTTTTGTGTTGAAGCCTTTTATATAATATTAATTAATAACTTACAATAAGTATATGTATAATTAGCTATACAATTATATAAATAGGATAGATCATTAGATTTTTTATCATTTATATGTGAGCTATATGAAAAAAAGAGAAATCAATAACATTTTGAAGCTAACACTATATGTATGTATATCAAATCTAATAATAAATTAGTATTTTTAATTTTAACTATAACATACTAATAACTAATAACTTAATACCTAATATAACAAAATTATTAACTAAAAAAATGTATGCTTGAATATAGGACAATAATTATAACTGTAATTATTACAGTTCAGTATATTGTAAGTATTTATATAAAGAGATTAGAGACTGACTTGCTAAAATGATAAAGGCATGATAATGACCTTAATGTGCGTTTTCAAATCAATTGAACAATAATTTAATTATTTCAATCAATTAACCAATAATTGCCTATTAGTTATTATTATTCAATTATATTATCATACGAGTAAGTCTATTATTAAATATATGCGTAGTTGAACTTATGATAACGAAAAAAGAAGTAATTCTATTTAAGTAAAAGTTCTATACACACATGCGTGTATATGTATACTTATACTTGAATAATGATCATCAAGTTTATATAGATCTAAAATATGAATTTCTTATTTTTTTTAGGTATATGTGTAAGATAAGTAATTTGTTCTATTGAAAATTTGTGTTAAGTTGGGATGTAAAAATAAAGGACTAAGGAATGCAATTAACTAATTCCACAAAAGTAATTACTAGGTTTTTACTTTAACAGAAAAATATTATATTTATTTATTATGCTACGACCTTATTAAAATGTTAGTTATAAAATTAAAATTAAAGTAAACATTAACTTATTGTAGGAGAATTATGTAATATTAATCAACTAAACCACTAAATACTTCGTAGTGAGTATAATATAATACGAGTAAGTATACGTTGTATCGTAACTAATTATTATATAACTAAGTAGAGATTAAACTGAGAGTTGGTACAAAGGGATGGACTTCTCTATTATGTTCTTAAATTTTACAAGTAACCCCAATAATTGTTTTGTATAACTGATTTGATAAATATTTTACTTTATTGTTTCCATTTGATTTATTTAAATTATTAGTATAGGTAAATGTAATAGCATTAAAAAGTGTGTGTAAGAAGTGTCCCATAGTACAGTATAATTTGAATAATTTCGGGGTATGATAAATATTTTTGTACCTTCGTAATTCATCATTTCACTTAACTCACAGGTATAAATTCTAGATATTTATTAGATTTGATAAACAATTTATCAATTATAATAATTTAGAAATAAAATTATAGAAGGTATCTTTGAAAAGAAAATAGATTATTGAATAATATGTATGATATGTAAAGTATGCACAGTATGTAGAGGTTAACATTTAGTTCATAAAATTAATAAAGAGTAGGTATTATTATGGGTACCTATTAGTGCTCTTGATACCCAGATACCCGGGTTTTACGGTAGGGTTACCAGATTATATTTTTCCGAACCCGGGACTTTTTGAATGGATAAATATTATACATATATATTATAAATATATATCGCCATATGAAAAAAAAATATATATACATATATATTTCTTTTAAATTAATTATGCATAGAAGCAATATAATAATAATAATAATAATAATTGATATTCTTAGTCTTCTATTCGGATCTTTTGGGGTGCAGTGTTTCTTCTGTTGATTTTACTACATATTTGACTAATCCATAAACTTGTTTTAATAAAGACTTGTTTCCCAAACTTTGGTCGTGGAATTTTTCATAAGATGTATTATTGAAGCACGTTTTTATAATATACCGTTTTTATATCTAATTATTATCTTAAATTTGTCCATGTACTGTTCATCAGTACATTTGAACCCGACAAAACAAAATAAATTCAACAACTTTTAATAGCTCAGAAAATGCATAATTGTTATCAATAAATATTTTGAAAATATATATCCATTTATTTTCTATTTTTTAACAATACCACTCGTCATTTTGTTGATAAATTTTTTCAAAAATTTTGAATTGTTCGAAAAACATTTATTCATCAAAATTAAGATTGTTTGACATTATAGCTTTTATAAAGATTACTGATTTTTGACATTTTTCCAATTTACTATTGTCTTTGGGGCTAATGTTGTCCATAACATTGATTTTAAATTAGTTACATATTAATTTGAATTGTTCCATTTTTTTTAAATAGTTGTAACAAAGTACATAAAATTCATCACATTAACTTTCAAAATTAGCTCTATTGGTAATTCCCTCGTCCTCAAGTTTTGTTACGAGATATTCAATTTCCACCGTGAGAAACCGATCTTTTCTTTTGTTTTCAATTTTCTTGGTATTTTATCGAGTAAAATGTTGAAACAGAGACAAATCGCTGTGTCCCGAAACACTTTCTCGGGGCACCGGGACACTTGGTTAAAAACCTGTAGTGTCCCAGTAAAACCGGGACGTATGGCAACTCTATTTTACGGGTATTACCCAATTTACAAAATTTCGGGTACCCGTTAAGCTCGATTCACACTAGCGGTCTCGGTTCGGTCCGATCACGGTCAAGGATTATGATATACAGTTCTCACTACCGGTTACAGTCATGTTCTATCTGCACGTAGTCACAATGTGTACACAAGTGTTCAAAAAACAATCAAAACAATGGGTATGACCGAGATTAGCACGGCGGTTGTCTATTCACACTAGGTGGTCTGGATCGTGCATCGAGACGTGGTCGAGACTTAACCGGACCTGACCGTGACTTGACCGTGATCGATAGTGTGTACGATGCCGTTAGATTACGTACTATCGATGTTGACTTGACCGTGATCGGACCGAACCGAGACCACTAGTGTAAATCGAGCTTTATGGTTCGTATATCATTACTAGAGCTAGGATTTGTATGTAAATACATATTTTTTCTAAAACATGATAAATTTCGTTATCTTTTTTTTTTTTCGTTGCACAGATAAATAACTGCTATAAATAGATATAATTTTATACAACTTTTTACAACAATTTACTATTTACTTTTACATTAAAGTAAATTAGTAGGTATATGAATATAAAAACAGCATAGTTAACAAAATTTTTCTAACACCCACCAATAAAATTATTCAATTATTATAATTTTTGTATAGTTGTATATTTTAAGTTCAAAGCGTAACAATGAAACTATGAATATATTACACGTCATCAATAATATCACAATTTTCTTTTTTTTTGTTGACCTTGGGGGTGGGTTTGAACGCCTCCTCCCGCCGTATGTACGCCACTGATTATGATTACTAGACCACGGATTTTATATATTTGCATACCTGCATATGCAATTGCATATATAAGCCTTTTTTTACTAAATATGCATATCTCATTGATTCATGATGTAAATGGCATATTATTATTATATTTTCAACAAGAAACACACTGATTGAATGTGTTAAAATACATACTACATATATTTTTTTTAATTTTTTTTTTTTATAGACATACGAGTATAGTTCATACCGACCGAACTAATTGACCGTCTTTATGTATAAATAATATATCGAGTCTAGTCTTTTTTTTTTCTTATTAGTCTAATTGGTAACTAACCAATTTAAAAGTTCTGACGCCTTACAAATCTGTGATACCAAGGAAGCATTTGAAACCCCGTTATTACAACACGATTTAAATCTGATTTATATACATTTTTCTAAAATACTAAAACTAACTACAAGCCTAGGAGCAAGAAATTCACTAAAACACAATTCGTTAAAAGTTATTTTATAAAGAATTATTGTCAACAGCAGCTGGACTGCCTGAGGTATTTTCAGAAAAAATCAGAACAAAGATTACTTGATTACTGAACAAAAAGCCTGCTAATGATTCGCTAAGTATGATCGATGCTTACATTAATGGCACAAGTAATGTACTTCCTGACACAATAACGAGTAACATGATTTCTACATTTAAATACTGCCCTGTGATGTTGAACGGTCATTTTTTGCTTTTAAATTTATTATGGATGACAAACGCCATAGTTTTACAATGGACCACTTAGAGCAACATTTAGTGATATACCTACTGCTACGAGAATTATAGTTCTAAATAATTATACATAAATGTAATATAATAATTACTTATTATAAATTATAATTTATAATACATTTCATTTTTTTTAAATTTAATTTTTAGTGCATATTTTAACATAGTCTATGCATATTTGTGTATTCTATGATGCATATTTGCAAGCATATAATAGAGTATGTTTACTGCATATAATCCGTTGTCTAGTGATTACTTATTATACTTGAATAAACTAATTATTGAAATATAATATCACTAATAAGACTCACATAAAATACTAAAGATTTAATTTTTAAAACGTAATTTTGTTAATTTAAAAGAAGAAATATTTTAATATTTTTTATTCAAATAATAGTGTAATGTATAATTTAATATTGATTACCTCTTAGCAGTTAAGACTTAGCTAAATCGTTTACGTATATCAAAAACCATGGGGTACCCGAAAATTTTGGGTAACAGGTACCCACTACACGAAAACGTTGACTACCCACAAAAACGGGTATTACCCACATCAAATCAAGAGCACTAATATCTATCGTACATAAAAAATGTATTGTGCCAATAATATTAAAAATTTTAACCTTGTGGTTATCAAATTAATTTAATTTAATTATAGTTTCCAGTGAGGTTATCGTTTAAAAAACAAAGTACCAAAGGACAAAGTTTACAAAAATATCTATGGATACACTATATTAATATTTTAATAAAATACAGTGCTCGCGAATTGGGGGGAGGGGGAGCGCAAGGGGACGGAACTCCTCTATTTTTTTTTTTTTTTTTTTGCGTACCCCGACTATATTTTTTCACCGGAACGGGGGGACGCCACGTTCATCCTAATTGATGTCCAAAATAATTTTTATGTGAATTTCAATTTACGTCAATTTGAAAACGAATTTTATGATTTATAATATCAAAACTATTTTCATAATTAAAGATTATATGGTGGTTATGATAAGGGACAACGTCGTCATTTCTGGAAAAATATAAACAGCAATGTCTGTGAATTTGGTGTATTATACTTTGTACGATTTGTTATTAATATTGGCGATTGATGATATCGGTATTTCGGAAAAAAATAAATGCCCGCACTATGACTAATCCGTGGCCCGCACTAAAGAGTAAAAATAAATAAAAACAAAAACCAAATATATGACTATATCATTCGACTCATGAAACTGCCTGATCGCCTACAATTATGTTAATTATTATTTTATTTTTATTTTCTATTGTAAAATGTAGGATGTTAGTATTGCTATCAAAATATATTATATTTGGAATTAAAATATTGTTTAGCTGAAATTTGGTATTCAAAATATATGTAAGGTTGGTGGTGGATAAGGGTGAGGAACGAAGCCCCCTACGGGTCTGTGTTAAATAATTACGCACGTAGAACGCAGTTTTCGAATCGTTAGACTGAGCTCCTCTACTAAATTTTTCTCAATTCGAGCACTGATAAAATATATAAAAATAGTTCCTACATTTGTAAAGAAAAAGGATTATATCAATATTTTACGAATACGGATAAATAGACGTGGGCATTTGGACGTACAGGACAAATAGACGAAAAAAAAAATGAATATATAATATCAAAAAAGTATTATGCATTTATTATTTATTTATTTATTGAATTAATTTTTTTTTTTAAATTATCTAAGTATAAAAATTGTAGATATAAACAATATTAAGAGAAAAATGTTGTGTTATTCCACGTAAGAATGATGTTCTAATTCTACATACATAACTTTGAAAAATCCTTAACATTCGTTTATCACGCATCAATGAATTTCTTTAAATTTTTGAGGGACTCTTACCCGCAGTGGCGCATTTAAGGGGGGGAAGGGGCAAATTCCCCGGGCGGCAAATTTTTGGGAGCGGCAAAATATTCTAACTTTTATTATTGATGTGTTCATAATTTTATTGATTTTCATACCTTTTTCGGTATTGTTTAGTATTTTAAAAAATATTGTTGAGCATCTAATAAGAAATTAAAAAAATTATACTATACCTAGTCATCTAGGTAATAGTGAAATGACAAAATAGGTACATTACATTTATTATTCGATAAGATATTATACTTTCGTTCAATGTTTATAATAAAGACTCGGGTACACAGAATGCGGTATTCACTTTAGGGCACATTTAAAAAGTTTACAAAAGAAGTAAAATTGTACCTAAAAGTGTTCAATGTATGTTAGCATTTATAAAAGAGAATAGTTTAGTTGAAATATATCCTTATATTGATATTGCTCTAAGGATGCTACTATGTATGTACACCTTCAAGTAATTGAACAATGGAAAAATAATTTTCTACATTAAAAAGGTCAAAACTTATGTGTAGGTTCAAACCCCCCTCAGAGCCAAAAAAGTAAAAAATAAAAGTTATATTATTGATGACGTGTAATATATTCGTAGTTTCATTATAAAGCTTTGAACTTAAAATATATAACTATACAAATATTATGATAATTAAATAATTAAATTGATAGATGTTTGAAAAGTTTTGTTAACTATGCTGTTTTTATATTCCAATAGCTATTAATTTACTGTTATCGGGGCTGGGCAGTATCTTAGATACTAGTACTTGAGATACGTATCTTAGATACAATTGTATCTTGTATCTTGTATCGAGATACATAATTTGAATGTATCTTGTATTGGGTATTTAAATACTTTATTGACTTGTATCTAGTATCTTTTTATAATGAAGATACTAGATACATTCAAAAAATGTGTGTCATATTTCATTTATATAAAAATTTTCCTAATTGCTTAATAAGTAATTATATGTTTTAAGATTAGATTAAAGTAACTTTGGTATCTGGCGATAATATTATATCAGCGATAAGACTTCGTTGATCACCGGTTGCTGACTGATGACTGTCGGTTATTATTATAGTATCTTGTATCTTGTATTTAGATACTTTTTTTGAGGTATCTTGCCCAGCCCTGACTGTAATGTAAAATTAAACTGTAAATTGGTAAAAAAGTTGTATAACATAATATCTATTTATAGCAGCTATTTATCTTATTTATCTGTGCAACGAAAAAAAAAAGATAACGATTATTTTTGTTAAACCCCCCCAGAGCAAGATTGAATGTACGCCACTGACTTGAGTTAAAAATCAATTGTTATCATAAGGTTAACTTCTAACTTAGTGAAATTGATGGGCAATATTGAATTAACTTTAAATCGTTAACTTTATTTATATACACATATTAATAAAATGTATAATATAATAATAAGTTATAATCGCGTCCACGACTATATAATATAACGTGACGATTTGCATACAGGGTATAATACTAAAATTGTCGATTTGGGATTTCACGTTCATGATATATTTAATAAAAGTAATATGACAATTCGCGTAAATTTACTAACTACTTTTCATCAAATTTTAAATTATAAAGTTATTTAATTTAAATTATAAAATTCGTAAAACTGCTTACCGAAGTAACTTAGACGTTGTTTTTGTCACCAAACTCCGACAAACATCCAGTCACACAACCGTCTCATAAAATCGTTGGAATGAAATCAAAATAATAATTAATGATTTATTTTTACTTGACAATAAACATAGCATAGGGAAATCACCAGTATTCTAAAATCTATTTCTAAATATAAAAGTATACCAGCTATAGGCCCCACTTCGAGCCGCATGCCCGCGATATTGATATTATATGATTATATATTATATTATATATTGAATATAATAATATAATATATTTATATTATATATTATATGATTTGATATTATACTCGTATACTATTATTATTATTCACATTAATTATTAATAGTACTTAGTAGTTTAAATACTATCGTGTATGGTTAACGGATAATCCGTATACACTATAGACATTCAGTAATCACTTATCTGTATGCTTTGTATTATTTCAGTATTCAATGATTTTATTTACTTGAAGGAACCAATTTTTTTTTAAACAGAATTTTGCTGCGAAATGCCGAGGCCCCCTTAACGATGAGGCCCGCGAAAAATCCCGCCCTTAACCATACGTAGTTATTTTAGTATTTTAGTATATAATATTTAGTTATTCATAGTATTTTTCTAATCTTTGTCTTATTATAAAAATGTGGCCAATGGTAGCTTCTCATTTTATGAATCCAATTTGGTATTTTCCTACTATGTTTTTGGAGTAATTCTCCAGTCTGTCATTTCTTTAATTAATATGCATATTTACGAAAACATTTCTGGAGTCGATATTTTAATTAGTTCAGGATTTATATTGTCTTTACTAGGAGCCTTGTTATTCTTTAACATATTTAATAATTTATTTTATCTCTTCTCCATTCGGTTCAGTGATCTCTGATTGTACTGTATGACGAAGCGGATAATCTTCCTCTATAATGTCTTTGTCTTTATATATATATATATATATATATTTATATTTATATTTATTATCCTTAATGTGAGTCTGGAATTTGCTTACAATATTCGTTTCATCCATAATTAGGTTTCCACTTATATATTTCAGCATTATGAGTTGGGCATAAAAACCGTTCTTTATAGAATTTCCCTTCTTGAAGAAAATTTTTGGGTTGAGCCAGTGTTCCTCAAGCTATATACAAATTCTTTTTCGGCTTTTTTCTTCTCTCTTCTAATAATTTTATTTGTTCGGTTCCATAGTGTTATAAATTCTTCTAGATTTTTTGACATTGGATTTTGTATAATTTTCCTTCTGGCTTCACCTATTTTTTTTATTGCGTCCTTGCATAGATCATTGATTTAAGGGTTCTTTGGTTTTCGAGTGTTTTCTTCAAAAACTTCTGCGGCTTTGTTAACCGTTTCTTTAATTTCTTTTCATTCATTTTCGACATTTTTACTTAAGCTACTAGAGTCATTTCTTAGTAGGTTACTTATTTGCATTGGAAATTTCTTCTAGTTTCAATGTATTTCAATTTTTCTGTATCAAATTTTGACTTGCCTTTTATCATTTTTTTCCACACTTTTGATAGTTTTACTTTAAAATATGCTGTCATGAGATAATGATCTAAATCCCCATCAGCTCTCCGAATGCTTCTAACTTGTCTTATACAGTTTCTATGTCTTCTGTTGATTAAGATATGGTTGATTTGATTTTTAAACCTCCCACCAGGAGAAGTCCAAGTATGTTTATGTATTTCTTTCCGTTGAAACTGAGTGATGTTAATTACCAGATATTTCGGTGCAGCGAAGTTTATTAGTCTAATTCCATTACTATTACTCTCCAGGTGTAAACTTTCCTTCCCCGTCATGCGTTGGAAGACCTTTTCACTTCTAACTTGAGCATTTATGTTTCCGACCATGATTAATATACAATTTCTGGGATTGTATTCTAAGATTGTTGAAAGTTCATTCTAATAAGTCGTAAAAGTCGTCCTTAATGTTATTATCAGCCAATTTCGTTAGGGCAAAGCAGTTGATAAACACGATATCCAACATTTTCCCCAAGATTTTTAAATAACATATTCTATCATTGATTGGTTCAGACTTTTTAACCAAATCATTATTGAATCTTTTATGATGAAAACTACTCCATTTTCATGTTTTCTATTTTTCGTTCCACTATAGAAGAGGGTAGAATATTTTACCAGAGGGTAAATATTTTACATCATATAGTAAATATAAATAATAGTGAATTTTTTGTATGTATATATTTTAAGTCCATTTGTTTCCTACGTACAAGGGGCCAAGTTCAAATGGTTACATAAATTTGTCCTAGATTGAGTACTTTACGTTTAAACTTACATGATGTTCATATTAAATAAATTAGGCAAATATTATTTATAATATTTTTGGTTGGTAAAATTATTATTTAATTAAATACACTGAAATCGAAAAAGAATAAACAGATAAGATTATTTCAATAATTCTTTAAGTGGTCTACAATTTTTTTAATAAAATCATTATATTATTTTTAAATTACTGTATATTTCAAGTACTCAAAAGGGTTATTTATTATTTAAAATATTTTTAACGCTTACTTTTGATAAAATAGGTATTAAGTATTGACTATTTGCTAAGTTTCTTTATTATTGCAATGCTACAGGGGCCATTAAAATACATTTACATTTTTTTTAATAACTAATAATATATCACATCATATATATGTATATATTATAATAGGTATGATGAAACTAATACAATTACACGAAAATTATCAATATAATCATTATCAAATTATAAAATATATACATCGTTTAAGAAAAATGTGAAAATTAATGTTTTATTGTATTATGGTAATGATATTTTTGTATAAGATTATTACCGACATACATACTATCAATTAGTGGGGTAGTTTTTTATTGTCACTTTTACTATGTTTTATCAGAACAACTAAATCGTTAAATGTATTGTATTCGTTTAATAGTTTTCTATAAATAGGTGCAAAATAAAAGCGATTATGATTTATGTTTATATTTAATGAGTTTATAATTTATTTAATTTAACATAAGTTAAAATCATGAATGTTAAAATAAAATGTTTAAAAATGTATAATTAATATTAAATTAACTATATAAATATATCTAAATATGATCGTGTTTGTATATCAGTAAAATTATTGGATTATTAATATAGTCAAATATTAAATTGTTGATGTAGCTTATGTTTCATTTTTTTTAACATTTACATTGCACGTATTAATAATTTTATATTATATTTTAGAATTAATAGATTAATGTACATTATCTTAATAATTAATTAATAACAAAATAATACATTTCAATTAATTTCTATAATATAATTTAGTTTAGTTAGTATTTAGAAAATATAGGTACCTATTAACTTACAGATGATTAACCTTATGTATTGAACATGGAATATTAAACTGTATTTATTACAGTTAATACTTATGATAGTAAGTTTCATCAAAAGTACAGCCGCTATTGAATAATAAAACCAAGTGCTTTTTTTACTTTTATAAGTATTAATTTTTCTACTTAGGCTAACCTCTTTTGATAAAGTATAAAAAAATAATATTTATTATCCTAATAAATAAGGTACTAAATGTACCTAGGTGATATAATTATAATTATTGGTGAATTTTTTTTTAATAATTTTTATGGTAATTAATTACAATGTAGTAGATGTAAATGATAAAATATATTAATTAAATACATTTCAAAAATAATTCTCAATTTGTATATTACACAACTTTGTTACCTACCCTGTAGAATAAAAGACAAAAAATTATAAAAATAATATTTAGTATAAACATTTGTTGCAGCAAAAATTTGATTTGAAATTAAGATAATTTAACTGTCTATGATAGAAATCATTATTTATGATATTTAAATTAATATAAAGTACTTTATTAGAATAAAATGTTGATTCTTATTGATTTTAATTATGTTGTTTATTTGATACTATAAAACACACATAAAAGGATGTTAATTATTATGTTATTAGCCATTTAATATTTCTAAGCTATAATAAAACCTTTAAAATATAGATAAATGGATAGTGATTATTAATAGGGCTCGGAAGTTGATGACCTTAAAAACATTAAAAAATAACCTAAAAAATATGCAAATATGACATAAAAATGACAAAAAATTACCTTAAAATATGAAATAAAAAAAATTACAAATATTTGTTTTAAATTAATAATAATATATTTTTTAAATATTTTACTCCATTTTACTTTAACATTCTATATACATTTATCAAAACTTACAAATTACTCAAAATATGACATAAAAATGACAACAAATGTCCCTAAAATATGAAATAAAAAAATTACAAATATTTGTTTTATGATATTATCAAAGCTTACAAATTACTCAAAAATTAAAATCAATGCATTGCATAATTAGAGTGTATTTAATGTTATAAAAAGTAAATGAACGACGATTATCTGTTTATAAATATTTATATTTGGAAAAACTTCTTTCCACGTCCATCCCGAAATGAGTAGGAGACGCAGACGAGCACTAACTGACGTTTTAATTTTCATTATTTCGAAAATATTACAAACAAATAATAAAATTTAGATATAATAGGTATTATTCATTATAACATGACAATGACGCAACGAGATAAAATTGGATACTAGCCGAATATTAGGAAAAAATAATAAAATGTAGGTATACTCGTAATAATATTCACTACAATACGACAACGACGAATGTAATCAGAGATATAAAATCGGACAAGTCTTAATTTATTGGCATAATGGTCAACAAGAAACGATAAGAAGTGAACTAGTATGAAAACAGTACTAAAAATGTCAAAAAATGACTTAAAAAGTAATAAACACTAAAAAAATGCAAAATAAAAATTCGGATTTACGTGCTAATGAAACACATTTGTAGCCAGGAGAGCATTGTCTAAAAAGTTCCAAAAAAATATGCAAAATGTATCAACTTCCGAGCCCTAATTATTAATAAAGACATCTATTATTACACATAATGCATAAAATCTTTAAGCTGAACTTGATCAATTTTAATTATAAACAATAGATAGAATATACGGTTCTAAGATATGGTCTACTCTAAGATTTACAAGTAGTCTATAATTTTTGGAATTCAGATAATTTGGTTAAGTATGAAATCATTTTTTAACATTTTATTTTGAAGAGAAAAAACCATGATACATTATGTTACATTAATATTTTTCATAATATAATTAGCTTACGATTGCACATGTAGTTTTTTTGGATTACATGTAATACCTATTATCTATATTCAGATGTTTTTTATGTTCGAATATTTACAGCGTATATAGGTATCTATATTTAATAGATTATAGATTCAAATATTTATTTAACTATAAACGATTCAATAACATTACACGTATCTATTTTATATCTATCTGAATTTATAATAATATTAGCAATTAAAACATTTGTAAATTTGAAAATAAGATATGTATTGTTGGTAAGCAATTCAATAGATTTTTTCATGTTAAAATAATATATAGTATAATACATAGTGCCACATTATAATACACAACACTAGTCGGATGTGGTGCGTGTGTCAAATAGCGGCCAAGGCACCAGTCTATAATAGTGCCCAATGATGATATTTAAAAAATATGTACAAAGTAAGAAAATAAAACCATTTTGTAAAATAATTATCAATGTGAATTGTACAATTGATCGATTTTGTTTTGTACATATTATCGTATATCGACGTTTCTTTTGCGGCCTGTACAATCAAAGTTCAAAATAGTTCGGTCAAAATTGATTAAAGGTTCGGTTTCCCTGCAGAGTCCAGATGCGGGCGGGGGGAGGGCATTCGTTTTATTTACATACGAGTCCAAATTAGCGTAATTACGGCACTAATAATACAGTTATAAATATTTAAAATGTTAAAGAAAATACATTAACATCTCATGTATCATTTACAATAATAGTTGTAAATAATGAAATTTTACAAAAAATTAAACAAAAATACGAAAAGTTTACTATACTTAAATTCTTTGTTTTGAAGTTATGTTAGTCCTATTTATTTATTCTTTGTTTTAGTTTAAAAATAATTCTTTATTAATCCATTCGATAAACGATTTTCTATTAAGGTCAAAGAAGAATAAACATCTTGTCCAATATAAACGTAATATAAAAATATTAAATCACTAAATTTAGAACTCATTTTAAAAAATAGTCTTATTTGATATAGTGGTGGTGATAAATCTATACAATTATGACTTCCTCGTCATATTGGATTTTTCAAATTTGTTTTAAAACTTATATTATATATACATATTAAATAGAATTTATATTTAAATATTATCTATTTTATAATGTTGAATTACCAATAAATAAATAAATAAATAAATTATGCATGTAGTGGCATATCATACATTTGTGAGATGTACAAATTACATAGGTCGTTGGCTGGGGAGGGGGTTCATTACAGAAAAAAAAAATACAATTATTTAAAAGAAAATAAGAATATAATAATTTATACTACTCAAGATATTAGTAAGATAGATCAACTAAGTCAAATTATTTGATAATCTCAATTATCAAATAATTTTTGATAACAATTTTTTTAAATTAACTAAGGTTTTAGACTCTAGCGGTAATCCTATAATACTGCAAATAAATAAATAATTTATTTTCTTTAAAGAGATTTTAGATTAATCAATTGCTGGTTTAAAAGGGTTAAATATTAATTGTATTACAAAAAATAATTAAAATTTATTAAGGCATTGTGGTCAATGGTATGGTATGGTGGGATGCCAACACAAGTGGTGTATATCAGGCGTCCAAGCTAAGTTAAAATCAAAACAAAAATAACATCCATTATGATTACATAATTTGAACTTAGTTCTAAATGATGCAATTAATTTATCAACTGAAGTAAAAACTTTTTTTGTACTTTTGAAAACATTTATATAAAGTTTTTCGAATAGTATTAAACGTTAATAATTACTTTTATTTTTAAAGTCATCAAATATTTCAATTACATAAAAAAAATTATGTACTATTCGTTTGGTCATCAAGGTATGATTCTTTATTAGCTGTAATATTAATATTCTAAAATATTTTTTGTAAATAATTCTTGGAAGCAAAAATAAAAATGAAATGATCGAAGAAAATTATTGGCAAAATTTTGAAAACTGTGTGTTATATATGTTGTAAGTCTATCTCCTAAACAAGTACTTCGACAAAAACTGAGCAATGTAGCCTTTTGCTTAGTTCTATATGATAAATATTTAAGAATACAGGTAAAAATATAGTGATTCTTTTGAAATAACAATAGAAATCGAAAAAAATTGGGTGTATCACAAAAATGTAAAAAAAAAAAGAAATCAGTTTTTATGATAAAATCCTCCTAGATTATTGCTCTACTTCAGCGGAAGAACATTTTAAGATCAATATATTTTATTTATCATTAGATAATACAATTGAAATAACATTAGATCAGTTTAAATTTTATATTTAATATATTTGAAGTTAATTAACCGAATTCGTTGATTAATTTCACTGACAAACCAATTTTTAAATTTATTTTCCTAAATATATACCTATTATTTAGAATTTAACAGTGGAATTTTAACACAAATGAAGGGTATAGGAGAAAAATGGCAGTAGTTCTTTTTTTTTTGATTTTTTATTTATGATTCATAAGCAAATTTGTAATAGTATTGAGCATTAAAATTGATTCCGCGAAAAAAGATCTCATTTCGCTAATATTAATTGAAAAGGTTTAGGTATATCGGTGAAGAATGATTGTAGTCCATACGGTTATTTTTGATCTTTTGAAAAATGTACAGAAATGGGTTACTACCGTTTTTCTTTTGTACCCTTGATATACTTAGAAAATAATGGAATATCTAAAAATTAGCTAGGTTAATTATTTTTATGCATTAAAAGTTTTAATTAAAAAAAAGTTTTATTTTTTTGATTTTAAAATTCACAATAATGTTAATATGTATTTTTTAAAATTATATTATTTACATATTTCGTAAATTCGTACTTTCTAGCAAGTTACGCTACAGTTTCACCACTTTTTAATTTATCTAAGATTTCACAAATATCAACTGATAACTGAACAATTAACAGTCATTAACCGTACGTGTAAGAACCTTATGTAGCTTATCTGTAATAAGTACAGTTGTATAGTTATATCTAGTGATATAACAACAATTATCTATAAAAATGTATCTACTTAAATTACCTATAGTGCTCGTATAATATCGTTAAAATGTAATCGCATTAATAACATTTAATCGCAGACTCAATCGCGGATTAAAAATCCGAGAGAAACGAATGATTACTGTATTAATATGACAGTTTTGGTTTCCTAGTGTTCAAAAGGTAAATGCAATATTAACCGAAAATCATTTTTTTCGAAGTAAGATCATCCATATATACCTTTTTCATGTCTTAATATTAATTACATACAAATTTATAAACACAAGCTTTCTGAATTAAATATATAATTTTTTAAGTATGACTTCAAACATAAATGTATAAGAATAAATGATAAAAATCAATTTGTAGATTGAAGAACAGTTAAGAAAGGTCTAGTAATTTTAGACTGCTCCATAAAAATATGCTTACTGTTACTAACTAAACTACTTACTTTGATTTGTTTAACAAGTTTTATTATTGTAACATATAATTATATATATTATATATACTACAGTGGCGTGTACAGAAAATATTTTCGGGAAGGGCTACTATGGACAGAGTTAAATTACCACTGTTATCTAAGAATTAATAACAAGTTACAGTAGGTACTTATCTACATTTTATTTACAGAATATCCCAAAACAATTTGACGTTGGACGTAAATTCTACGAGTAAATAAGCATAAAGCACCATTAAAAAATAACATACGTTTAAAATAATTTTTAAGTTTTATAAAACATTTGGGGGGGGGGGGGGGCTGTAGCTCACTAGCCCCCTTCTATATACGCCACTGATATACTATGTACATTATTTATAATATGTGTAGTATATCTGATAGGGTTGGCACACGTTAGGTATGTACTTACATAACTATAAAATTATATTCCCGTACAGTTTTATTATTTTTTAGTAAAAATATATACGTACGAAATGGTAAAACTACTAAGTTTATATTTGTACCACAAAATAAATAAAGAGAGAAAACACCTGTTAATTGCAATACAGGGACGGATGAGTGATATAGTTGAATTGTTTTGTTCTTATAAATTCGAAATCAACTAATACCATCAGTTTCTCAAAACGATTCTTAGAAAATATTGGATCAGCCTCTATATCTAAAGATAGTTAATATTTAAATATAAGTATATGTGGCTAATAATTTCGTAATCAGATTAATTAAACAAGCTTTTACAATAAAATAAAACGCATGTAACATGGAAGTACCTATTATCTTTGGACTTTGATTTAATTAATTTAATAATAACAGCTTAAATTATATTATATGTATAGGTATAATCATAAATAATAATATGTGTAATATAATATATCATAGTCATTAATATATGTGTACATTTTGTGGTTCAAGTCACAATGGTTAGCGTTTTTAAACAAAAAAAACAACTAATATCGATTTATCAAAATTAATAAAATTAAATAAACGGTTTTCGTGTTTTTATAGACTATAAAGAATTAAGTACTTAGTGAAACTTAGTATTTAATTTTCAAACTATTAGTAATAAAATGGAAAGTTTTATGAATTTTCAACTACAACAATTTTATAATTTTCGACATTTTAGAGAATGTTTAAAATACATATTTTATCGAAATTATACAAATAGAAGGTTAAAAAATATGAAAATTTCTAATTTTTTTTTAAATAACAAAAAAAAAATCAACACACATAATTTGAAAATGATGCGATATTGCGATATAAAATCCTCTTTTATGATAAAATCAATAGACACATTTCTTGCCTCGCTTGGAAGAATCTATGAAAATAAGCAAATAGGAAATCTGAAGAATCGATTTATACGAGGACAAGTTAAACACTGGACAGATATTCTCTAACCAACACATCAATAGAGTCAGTGGTGGGTTTGCCAAAATGTATTTTGTTTCGTCGTTGTGTTTTACGGAATTTCAAAACAATTTCGACAAAGTATGTTAAATATTTTTAGTTATCCGTGTTAAAAATCATCAAAGTTGTTGTACTACAGTGCAGTTTAAGCTTGATAACTCACCATCGGCCTACGCGCTCCTGCGTTCGAGGTAAATTCATCTATGAGATGTACCATCACGTTTATCGTGTGAAGAAGCTTTACTGGACGAAGGGTGGAGTGGTATAAATGATAACATGGAAAACATAATAATAATACGGTGAACAAACGTAAATTATTATTACTGATATATACACAATATGAGCAAATCAATTAAACATATTGCAGATAGAACGAAAAGCGGGTAAAACCGGTTTCCGAAGGAAAAATAACAAAAACACAGTTACAACTATATTCGCGAACCCGATTTAAGACTGATTTTTGCGGCTAATATGCGCACCTTCTCGGATGGAATGTATAAATTACTAACAATAATAATAGTAATAATAATGTTGTTGTGTCGTATTACGATTTACACTTGCGTGTTGGTAAAACGAACGCGTATTAGGTGTACGTACCGGCGGCGTGAAGAATTACTGCGGCGCAGATGAACGACACGGTCGTGTGCGACGGACTGTTGTGCGACATCATCACTCACGGTGGTGTGCGTCCTCGGGGTGCGACTTGGTCGTATTGTCCGACGGTGTGACGGATCGATGGGTTTTCCGACGTAGTTTTTTACGCGGGGTGAAAGTTGTTTGGGTGAACGCCTGAGGAACACACGGTGGTCGATGTGCGAAAACCGTGGACGGCCAGACGGTGTTGTTGGACGGTGGCTGGCTGCTGTCGAGATGTTCGGCTGTCTTTCGGTGGCTTGCAGGACCGTTGTTCGAGTGACGGACGACAACCGTTCGGCGGGGTCGTCAGAACCGAAAGAAAAGGAACATGATCGACGGCGGTGGTACGGCACTGTATATTCTTGAAAACTGCCGCCAAGTGGAAAAAAAAAACCAATACAGTCAGGCCCAAGGGAAGAGAGCTAAATTTCTCCCACCAGCCACCGGACGACGCCGACGACGACGACGATGACGACGACGACGTCCCGGCGGCGTTACCGCTCAAATATTATACACATAAGTTAGCGCGCGCGCTACTTCGATTCCGGTGGCGGCGGCGGCTTATTGCTGCTATATGCCCGTCCGTCGTTACGCTCTCGTTGTGTTCGGTTGCCGCTTACGATATACGGACTTGTCTGCGACAGCCTACCTCTCCTAGCCTCTCCTAGCCCGACGGCTCTCACGTGTTATTATTTTCAGCGAGATTATAAACATGTTATACATAATTATATGTCATATTTACGTGCAAATTATATTCTTACTATTATTATTGTATTACGTATTATATATTTTCATTGCTGTGCAATTATGTACATGTTTACCCATACGGGTATTATTAGATATTATCATTGTGATGATCGAGGTTCAACTGAATTTTATTGATCACGGCAATATTGTATTATGTTAATGTGATCTATATTTCGTACGAACAGAGCCGCGTTTAACATGGGGCAAATGAGGGAAGGGGAGAAATTGGCCCGGGGCTGTAAATTTTATGGTGTTCGACGGGACGGCAAATTTTTGAGGATCAACATAAAATAAAAAATATATCGTTAAAATTTTTTTTTAAACGACTAGAATACATAATATTACGTTCATAAATACCACGAAAAAGCCGCAGTCTACCGTTGCACGTCACAAGACAATAAGAATTAGCAACTTGTACTGTAATCCAGAGGCGTATACAGAAAATATTTTCGGGAAGGGCTACTATGGACAGAATTAAATTACCACTGCTATCTCAGAATTACTATCAAGACACAGTAGGTACTTATCTACATTTAATTTACAGAATGTCTTAAAAGGATACGATTTGATAAAGATTCATTTTTTCTCGGAGGATTCAAAATAAAAAAAAGAATATCAAAAAAATAAAAAATAATATAGACCACGTGAACATGGTTATATTTGCCGTTGGACGCAAATTCTAAATAAGCATAAAGCATCATTAAAATATAACAAACGTTTAAAATAATTTTTAAGGTTTTTGAAACATTTCGGGCCTAACCTAGACCCCCCCCCTCTTTATATACGCCACTGCTGTAGTCCTATAAACTATTTTCGTTATTCTTGTACGTTTTTTCCCCCCAAAATAGTCGGGTGTAAGTATATCGATATATTTCATCTTGGCAATCGGCACCGTTAGATGTATAAACATCTTTTCAGTTTGACGATTTTTTTTTTTTTGACTGTTAAAATATTATTTTTCTTACGGACGGCAACATAGCTTAACGCGGCACTGCGTACGAGTTGTAATCATATAAAAATAATACACGCATGTAAAATATTTTGCTATGAGTTTAAAGTATTTTATAATTATGTATTTTTTTGTAAACATGTTTATTAAATGTGCGTGCGCGCGTGTTGTCGCGTGGCCATGTGGGTATACATTTAATGGATGACCTAGATATATAAAAACTTTTTAAACAACACCTAGTACTTAACTTAATAATTTTGTAAGATGTCCACTCCCCTATTAGAAATAATCCAAAAAAAAACGTAAAATCTCTTGCAGTTATCAGTACTAAGACGGCATCCCACGGCGCGCGGCGCGTTATTCGACTATGTACCGCGCCACCACACGCGCCATCACGATCGTCTTTCTACGTAATCCCAAAGCGCGTAGCTCGGCGCGTTTCCAGGCGCGGCCAAATGCAGTACCAGTTTATTTTTTTTGGTTTTAAGTTCTGGTGAGCATTGATCATAGTGTTCCTTCGCTTTTTATAGTAGGACGTGTATTGGACGTTGGTTATAATTACCGTATTTTTGTGTAAAAATATTTTTTTATTACCATATTTATTACTATTTTATTGAATAATACAACAATGGAAGATCGTGATGAAAAATCAAAACTTGCAATTTGTGCTGCATCATATTGTGTTTTGGCATGTGGTGAAATTTTAAAATCAAATTGTACAAACAAAGCATCCAGAAAAAAAAGACGATATTGGGTAGATACCAATTTTAAAAGTAAATTATTAACGAAAACATTATTGACGAAAAAGTGAACAAGCCGCGCCGCGTCGTGGGATTCCAATACCAATAACGCGCCGCGCCAATTTCCTTTTGACACGGGACACAAATACCGACAATCATCGGGAACGGTCGCGCCACGCCACACCAATCCCACGGCGCGTTCGTTATACCGCACTGTACCAAGCCACGCGCCGTGGGATCGCACCTATACGTATACAGTAGTCAAATATTATTCACTGTTACTTCGTAAAAAGTAAAACCATAAAAGTATAAAATCAATATACCTACCTAAGTAATTAAATAAATAAAGACGTAACGATCATTTATGATTATCTTTTACCTTAAATACGTTAAATTATTAAATCCATAACAAAATAACTATTCATAGTTATAACAATACAACATATATAGTTTATTTCGTCATAATTTTATGATCATTGACCATGTTCAACATTTGACAGCTCAACAGTTAGTTATTAGACGTTACTACGTTAGTATAATAATTTTAGTATACTATATTTGGTATCAGAGTCTAGAATCAGTAGAATCATAATCCACTAACTACCTATTATATAAATAGGCTATAGTGTTTATTAGCAGTTAGGTACTAATATTGCTATTCACTAATAATTTCAATTCTTTACAAGTAAAATTCTGGCCCACAACCTGGCCCTAGCAACCCTTGGTGGGCCCCCAGCTATAAAATCTACTTTGACATATGTCATAGATAAATTAGGTGATCGGCGCCATTGTTTAAAGGTACTTACCTAGAACAAATGTGAAAATTATAGTTAGAATCGAATAACGTACACATTATTTATCAATTACTTATCGTTATTTTGTTATGTCTTAAATTTTATTTTTGTTTTTATAACTTTTTCTAATTTTAGAGTCCATAATCTGACAATATTTCTATTGTTAATCAGCCGAAATTGTTTACTCTGTAGGTTTTTAATTTCAATTATTTAGCCCTGATTATTCACTAATGTGATTTTGAAAAATATAATGTTTTAAATATGAGATAATAATTAATAATTTATGAAGTTTAACAATAATATTATTATCGTCACTATCAGAACACAGGTTTAATATAATTTTATTTTATTTAAAAATGTATATTATTTTGGTTATCGAAGTTTTACGTAGTTACTATTACGTAAATTATTAATTATATAATTATCATTAATTACCGTAAATTATAAATTAAATAGCAATTTTATTTTATTTTTTTCACAAAATATGGTTTTATATATTTGTCACCAGTTTTAAGTTTTTGGCCCTAGTGGTTATTTATTTTTTTTATTTAAGACTTTTATAAATCTAAATTGAATATCTATATGCATTCATGTCAAATTTAAAAACTAAAAATAGCTTTTGCATTGATCTCTCTTTTTGACTTTTTCATTATAATATTATATAATCGTTAATACTATGCTTTAAAGTTCTATAAAACTAATGAATTTTTAAATTATAAGTGTTTATTGAAAATGATTTTTTTGCGTTCAATTCACAAAAACTACTCAAATCTCATTTTTTCCCTAAATTTTTCTTCAATTAAACTCAAGTTTTATAAAAACATAATACATCATAAACATAGACATGTAACAAGTTACGATACTGTACAGTGAAATGAAATATAATCGACAGTGGCGCCACCACGCAGGACCGTCGTAAAGTTTAGTGGGATCTAAAACAACTTAAAGCATGGGGCCTATACAGTGGTAAACCAGGGGCGGTTATGGAGTTTTAACCCCTCTCCAATAAAATAAAATTATATTGGTTTAAATGAAATATTAGAAATTCACACATATTATTTAAACTGCGCGTTTAGAACATAATCAAAATACAGAGATTCTACGTAATTTGTTAATTAATTACAATTTAAAAGTACTTTTTTGCAAACGCTATTGCGCAAATAAAAAAAAAAAAAAAACTATTTGTGATTAATTTGTATAACGCAATTATTTATTAAATATTAATGACAATGTATAACTCGGAACTTAGCTTACTCCACCATAGTTAACAAAAAAAAAACAATGGATGTTGTGGCTTCCAAAAGTTTGTAACCTGGAACAAAATGCCTCCTTTCTTAACGGCCCTGCCACTGTTGCTAATACAAACATAGAGATGGTCGGTTATAAATCAATTACGATAATCTTAAAATATTTTTTTTTGCCAAAAGTCGTTTGATATAGGCCGAATTTTTTCTAGACCGTGAGCGATGCTTATTTTGATTTGTAGATGTAGATCCAACCTAACTGAGAATATTACTACGTAGGAATAACAATTTAGTAAAATCACTAGGGTTAGGCAAACACTTGCGGTGTCAACAACAAACGCTGCATGCAAGTTCAACGTATCACGTTCGATTGAATTAGTATATGAGACTGTCGTAATGTGTTCATCTGATCACAACAAACCCGCATAAGTTGATTACATGCCAATAATAGACATTGAAGGTCAGTATTAGAAGAAGTGTAAGAATAATAAAAAAAAATGAGAGATATAACTATAAACACAAGAGACCCATGTGAATACGACAGCCAGTGGTGTAGATACGGGGGAGGGGTCTCGGGTTCAAACCCCCCCAGGGCAAAAAAAAAAAATTGTTTTATTATTGATGACGTGTAATATACTCGTAGTTTCATTATTACGCTTTGAACTTGAAATATACAACTATACAAATATTATGATAATTAAATAATTATATTGATAGGTGTTTGAAAAGTTTTGTTAACTATGCTGTTTTTGTATTCCAATAGCTATTAATTTACTGTGATGTAAAAGTAAACTGTAAATTGGTAAAAAAGTTGTATAAAATAATATCTATTTATTGCAGTTATTTATCTTATTTATCTGTGCAACGAAAAAAAAGATAACGATTATTTTTGCTAACCCCCCCCCCCTCCAGAGCAAGATTGAATTTTCTCCTCTAACGAATTATTTAAAATACGGTTGTGAGTGTTAATAATGGTTATTATTATCGTGTTCGAAAACCTATGATATGTCTTCAGCTGTGACTTTGACTGGAGCTCACTAGTTAGTCAAAACCGGTTAAGATTTTTTAAAATACCAGTGAAATGTTGTTTTTTCGTCAAATTTTCATAAACGTTTTGGAGAAACATTTGAAAAAAGTATATATTTTCATATAATAGAGTTTCTATTGTTGAAGAAATGTATTTTTTACTGTTTCTCACAAGAGTGTTTTGTCCTTAAAACTCGCATAAATAATACTTTTTCCACTCAATTTTGTTTAAAACGTAGAGCCTATAAATAAAATTATTCAAAAAATAATAATGAATTCAATTTTTCAAATTATTTATAGGAGTTGCGCGTATAAAAATATTGACAAAACTAACCTAATCGTTACTTATCGTTTTCTGCGAAGTTGATGTTAGGAAAAAGTTTTAATCATCATATTTTGGTTTCTGTAAAACACTTAAAGTATATAATATTATATTATAGTGAATAAAACTTTGACACCCCTTCTACATGTAGTAATTTTAATGTCAAAGATTTATTCATTATTGAAATAGTAACATGCTCATTAAATAATAACCACATATATGATATACCAATAAAGTATATTCATAGTGTGGTAAGTTAAATTTAACTTAATATTCGTTCTAATTTTATTCAGATATTTGTATTTATATCATATTTTATTGAGAATAGGCAAGACCATCACCAAGCGGGGAACGGGATCATTTTACCCAAGGCCCCAGCCTAGAAAACTTTAAGGGGGGCCCCCTTCAATCCAGAATTATTAGAAATTCTTGGCGTTACTCATTAAAGATTATTGATATTAATATAGTATATTATTTCTAAACAATTTTTCTTTATGAAGTATTAATAAATTTAACTAAATAAAATTAGCTTAAATTTATAATTGAGCTTTAATAAACAGGATACATTCTGAGTTATTTTATTTTTTAAATAGTTATAACTTCAATTAATCATAGTTATTTCCGGAGTATGAATTATGTCATTGGCATAATTTTATCCAAATTTACATAGATATTCGTTACTGCGAATATCGAAGCAACAGTATCGAAATTTTTATTTTCTATGAATGTTTATAAATTATTTAGGAATAACTTTAATTTATATTAAATGTGGTATCTGGTAATATATTGTTGAGAAGTAATTATGTATGTAATTTATTATATCGATGAATTTAAATGAAGTGATTGGTTCAGGTTTGAAAAACTATATTTACCAACATTTTGCAAACCTTGTGAGGTGTTTTTTTTTATCATATTCATATATTATTGAGATGATTGAGGGATCTCCAAACTAATTTGCTCCTGGCTCTAAAAATCATTAGGATGTCGTTGATAATACGCCAATATGGAGTAAGATTTATTTATAATTAATTATTTCTGATCAGTTTCCACTTCAAAATGTTATTTATTTAATTCAACAAAATCTTGATTATATTTATAGGTTCTACGTTATTTTTTCAAATTTAAAAAGAAGTGACGTGTATTTATTTATCGCTTTATACGTACATGTTACAGTTAACAAGCATAATAATGACAATAATAATTTTTATAGTATAAGACAATCTGAAGAATTTATTTCGGAGGTCAAATGTCAAATGGTTAAAAACCTATGAAAAAGGTCAAATGTTGGCAATTCACATAATGGAGTACTAAAAATACAGACTGTACAAATTGAAATATCAAGTCGATCATTTTATTGGTTGTTTATGAATTAAACTGTACAAAATATATATGTATTATATTTTTTCTTGTTACATTATTGTAATATTTTTAAATACCAAACATTTAATGCTGTTTACAAAAAAACGAATTGATCACTTTTGTAAGTGAGCATCAATGATCAGACATTTCTAAATGCTATTCAAACAAGCCACATTATATACTGACCTAATACTATAATTTAACATAGATTTATCGCCGTGATATTGTTTTAATTTGATAGTATTAAAGAAACAAACTCATGTGGAAATGTTAAAAATGAGATCGATATATTTATATATATATAACATTTGAAATCAAAAACATACAATTTATCAGATTATTCGAGATTGTTTTTTAAAATCATTAAAATTAAATTGCAGGGGTTAAACCTGGACCAAAAACTGATTGACTCATTCACCTATAACATGGAGGAACCCATAATAATTATTATTTTATAATTGTTTGTATCAACTTTTTCGAAAATAATCTAGTATCTTGGGGAGATAGTAAGTTACTACACGAAGCATAACAGATAAACGTTTAATTATGTAAGTTCCAACATGAAAAAAATATACTGGTACATAAATTCCTGTACGCATAAAAATACACCGGTACGTAAGTTCTTATACGAACAAAAGTACAACAATATGTAATATGTAATAGGGGATGCCGTTTCCATTTGGGCTAAGCTTGGTATCGTAAAAGTCAAAGCTTAGGTTTAGTACAAGAATTTAATGACGCAAATTAAAACCTAGGAAAGTGGCTGGTACATTTATTTGGTTTACCATTTCTTAAGTCAACAGATTGTTCTGTTGATAATTTCATAGCTGTAAAAACAGATAATAATAAAATAAACGAATTCCGCGATTGTTTAATGAAAAATCATATAAAGGAAAATAATACGTCCCCCTCCCCTAGTATTGGGGCTATTGCTAGTTCTTATAGAAGTCTTTCAACAAATGTTTGAGAAAGTTATCACTCAGAATTCAACTTAATTTCATTATCTTAATATATTAAAAATAATAAAAGTTTAAACATTTTTCAAACTAAAACATATATTAAAATAAGAGCATCAGATAACAATAACTAATTAATTCATTTGTAACGACAAGACGAAGCTTTTAGTAAAGAAGAAGAAGAAGAAGAAGATAACAATAGACCTCAGAAAATAAACAAAATAAACAAAAAAAAAACAAAATTGTTTAAACAAAAAAAAAATTAGAATACAACTAAAAGCAATTAATACAGTATGATTATAATTAAAAGTTTGAGTTTTTGTAATAATCCACATAAAATTTAATTTATGTTATTATAATTATTATCATATTAGATACGTATAACATGTGGTTGACTATACATTATTTTACAAGTATCTGGACATGATTCAATTAGAAATTGGATTAGAGTTTTTTACAAAACACAAAACATACAATTTTTAACTACACAAACTACGTTAACAGTCCTTAGTCTGAATAAAGTGGGAAAAAATTTGTATTCGTTATATATGTTATTCGTATAGGAACTTATGTACCAGTAAATTTTTTTTTGTGTAGGAATATAGTAAATAAACCAAAAGGTGATTATTACCTGCTGTATCTCGTGTGGGAACTTACATTTGCCCAATTTTGGGGGGATAAGTGAGTATATTTTCCCCAAGCACTATTGGTATAAGGGTGCTCTTAAGCTTATGAAAAATTAATGAAATTTATAAACATACCCTGTATTTTCACCAATGTAATGGCACTGCATTTTTATTAGCCCCAGGCGTCAAATTTCCTAGATCCGGCGCTGTATATAGATAAAATCTAAGGTATGCATGTAGCCATATTATCATATTCCTTTATATAATTAATACTTTTAAAGATTCCATTTTCTTATTGTATGTACTCGTATTACGTTAAAAATTATAAATTTTCATATTTTTATGAAAAATAAAATTTTTAGATATCTATGTATATTTAATATGAACTAATATTTAACCATATTAGTAATTATAGATAAAAAATTCAAAATTTTTAAATATTTAACTCATAATTATTTTATAATTTGAGAATTTCCATGCAATGATTCAGTGAATTATAATTTAGCGAATTCAAGTATTTCTGTTAGTAATGGGTCGAACCCTGATTTTTTAAATCGAACCGAACTTGAACCGAACTTTAAATTATTTTTTCAAACTCGAACTGAACCGAACCTATTATGATTTTAAGTTGAACTCGAACTCGAACTCAATACTTTTTATTGTGTACATGGTACCTACCTACAAATTAAATCAACCATAATTATTAATTACTTTTGTATTTTAAGTTTTCGTATTACCTATTTTACATTTTAACTTTTAAGTTTAAGTCATTGTATTATTTACAATACATTTAAATTTTAGATAATTTCTTATTATTATTATCATTATTTTTCAAAACCAGTATTGTGCTCTCTCGTATTGTCTAGTAGTTTATAAAATATTTATTGAGTATTGAGTATTGAGTAAAATACAATGTAATGACAATACAATCAGTACATTTTAATAATATATAAAAAAAAAAAATAGTAATAATAACTAAAATTCACAAATATAGAATGGTTAGTAGAATTTATAATGTAAGACGTAAGTTGTAAACATGTTTTTATTAACAGCACAATCGCGGTATCGGAATATTACCATGAATTTACCCAAAATAGATTTTAACCTCTAAAATAAATATGATAAAAACCAAAAATAGCTAATTTATAAATGTAGATACACTGCCTTTATTGGCGATAAACAAATTATTAATGTTTTTGACGGCGGAGGGTGAATATGTGACATACGACTGGAAAAATAACATTGTTATTATAATAATAGCATTATTATTTAAATAATGCATAACGTGCCCTTTACAGACTATCACTTTCTATCGCCAATAGTCTAATTATTTCTAAATAATCATTATCAATTTTTATTTTTCAAAAATAACTTTTGAAGAATTGTACAAATATTTGGTTTTCAAACTATCGTGGCCAGTAAGTCTGGTTCGACAAATATTTTCAAGTTCGATTTTCGATTAACCGAACATCAAGGGTTCGGTTCAGTTCAAGATTCGAACAGTTCGACCCATCACTAATTTTTATAATATAATTTAAAAAATGAGTTAACACAAAATAATCATTTATACACATTTATTTCAATAACAACATTATATTTTCTTTAAAATAAAAAATTATATTAATAATAAGAAAACAAAATTTGCACAGATAATAAAATTTTTAATTAATTACGATTTAGGCCTAAGTATTTAATATAACGATGGTCTAATATTTCAAACTATAATATAACATAATTATAATTAACAGCCTACCATTTTAATTGATTTTAAATAATAAAATATTTATTTTATATATGTTTTTATAATACATATTATTTAGTACTTTTCATGTTTAATATCGCTTTGGCACCATTCTTTCATATATTGTTAGTTTAAATAAAAATAAATATATTTTTAAATTACACCAAATAATAATGATGAAAAAAAACAATATGCATGTAGAATAAGTTAAAATTTGTGTTTAATTATATTGTAATTTCTGTTCTAAGGATGATGAGATGAAAATTCGGTGTATGAGTGGATTAACGAAACCATTAAAAATCTAACAGTTGTATTCATTTTCAAAAATTATATAAGTTTAAACAAATTTCATTTTATAATAATCAAAACTAATAATAATTTAATATACATTTAACTACATTAAAAAAAAAAAAAAAAATAATAAATTCTCAACATTTTACAACTCACAAGACCTATTAAATATAATAGGTAACAATACATATAGGTCATATATATATACATTTATTATATAGTTTAAAAAAAAATAATTCAATAATTAAAACAATGGAAGTATTTGATCAAAATTATTTTTTAAATATACTCGTATTATGGCTGTTCAATTGCCTTGAGATAATTGTCTTTTTTTGCGAGACAAGCAATTACTTATGCTTGATAAATATTTTATGAATTTATCTAAACAATTATATATTAATATATTATATCTCTATTGTTTTTTAAGCACTTTTTATACCACATAATCTATGAATCTCATTAATTATTATATGGATGTATTTGTATCAGTACGCAGGAAAAAATGTACTAGTCAAATAAATATTTTTTTCTTTTGTATTTTCTGTTAATTATGTGCAGATATTCTGTCACTGTAAGTCAAATAAAATTCAATTTTATTTGATGGATAAAAGTGATCTATTTTAAATATGAATTTTCCTAACACACTTTTGTCTCCGATATGATTATTATAATTGTGTTTTATAGTGAACTATACCTAGTCGTATAGTAATTACAATTTCACAACCCTTAATTTTCGTCGCAGTCTGTTATTGAATTACTTTATAAATTATATTTTTATACATTTTTATAATGTGAAACTTAATAAACTATTACAGAAAAAAAAAATTTTGAAATATATATATTGTATTAATTAACATTTTAAAAGACCAATAACTTGATTGTGTGTATATATAATATTTATTAATTTATATGTATGAATAAATTTCATTACTTTTACACAATCAAATCGTAGGCACGAAAATTACCTTTTGTTTTAGTTTAATATAACGTATATTATTATTTGTAATATTTCTTCGCGCTGTAACCCGTGAAGCGGTGGTCTTGAAAAAATGTGTTGATTATTATTTGATTCAATAAAAATAAAATATTTTTGACTTTCATTGGAACCATTATTGATATACTTAATTCGATAAATGCTGTCTTTAAGCGTACGTATGTCGTATATATATATATATATATAATTTTTTTTTCTTTTTGACTTAATCATATATAGATAATGTTTATATTTCTTGAATTTTGCCAAAAAAATGTGTTATTTTTATGTAATCGTCTGCAAATCTGGAAGACTTGTAGTATATTTATATTTGTGTGTGTATATATATATATGTATATAAATTTATTTATAATAATCTCTATATAATATAACGTTTATGAAACATTCGAAATACATGTTTGTTTGGCCTATAGTAGAACGATAAAAACTCAATTGGATTTCGGTTATTATTCTACACGTAGGAGACCAACAATAACTAGAAAATACGAATACGAATATTAGAAACGTCATAAATATATGTGTATAGAGATGTAGACATTTTTTCCCATATACGAATACAACATCAGACGTTCATCCCGTAAAAGAGCACTGGATTTTTGGGTGTTTGCGATACGGGTGGAGGTAAATTATTGTGATCGGCAAACTCTTGTTGCTGCTGATGCAGCTGTTGCTGAACGTGTCTATTGCTGCCGGCCACTCCTCTGGTAGGCGACGTCAGTTTGAACTGCGCCGAGGAGTTTTCGTCGGTCGGCTGGAAAGCTTGCGGTGGTAATTGCGGCTGCGGTAACTGCTGCTGCTGCATGCTGGGTGGCGGGGGCGGCGGCAGCTGGTAGTATCGAGTGGTGGATATGGCTGCCGTCTGGGTGCCGCGGGCAATGACGAACTGCTGGCCGTGGTGAATCCTGGCGTGGCCATGTTGCACGATGTACTCGTTGGGTGGGTGCCGAATCTGGACATGTGGCGAACCGTGGCCGCCGACGTTTGAGGCGGTCGTAGCGGCCGTGGTCAACAGGTGAACCTGCACGGGTCCGACCGCTTGGTACGGCACTCGGATGGTTTGCTGTTGTTGACCGTGCGTCACCCTGATGATGGACCGTTGGGAGGCGGCTGGGTAAGGGGGTGGCGCACGTGATTCGCCTTGAACACGGGCCCGGACCGCGGCCGCCGATGCCGATACCGGATACCTCGGCACGAAGTCGGGCTGCACCTCGATGGGCGGTGGTTGCCTGGTCGGGTCACCGTAGTACGAGCGCGGCCGCTGCGGTGGCTGTGGGTTGTTCTTGATCATGATCTGCGCCGAGAACCCAGATCGGATGCCGTGCACTTCCGGCCGTCGATTGAACCCATAATCATCATTCTCGTCGTCGTCGTCGTCCTCGGCCGCGGGCGGCTTGTACTGCTTGCGGATCTTCTCCAGGCGACCCGAGTCCTGTTGCACGAACGCTGCAAGTTCTTCCTGCCTGTGCGAACTGGGCACTTGAGTTCCGGCTACCACGTCCGGTTGCGGGCACTGCGACGGTTGCGCTAGCCCGGTCGTCGGCATGCTGCCGCCGCCGCCACCGCTACCGCTTGACGCGCCATGCACGTTGCCCGTGACGCACGCCGTGGCTAACGTGGACAAAAACGGTTTGCCACCAGCCATCGAACGCACAGCTGCCCGGCTACCGGTGGCCGAGTGACCGTCACACAGGTCCAGGGCGTCGGGCTTGCCGGTCGGGTCCCCGAAACCGGTCACCGATTGTTGCGGACCGGTCGGTGGCAGCAGCGGTTGATCGTGCCGTCCGCTGCCACCGCCACCGCTGCCAACTCCACCGAACAATTCGGTAAGCTTCTTATACGTAGGAGTGGTGGTCGTAGTGGACGGAGCCATCGACTCGCACTGCACCAGCACCGTGTAAGCGGCAGCTTGTTCCTTAGCTACCACCTTGCTGTTGGCCGAGTCATCCGCATCATCGTCGCTATCGCACGTCAGCCTCCGTATCTTTTCGATTAACGAAATCTCTTTGGTGTCGTTGACGTTCTTCTTTTTCGACGTGTTCCGCCTCAAAGTGCTTCGCTCGATGGTTCGCCGTATCAGGCTGTTCGATGTGTCGTCATCGTCATCGTCGCTGTGTGGCTCGCTTTTAAAACCTCCACCGCTCAAGACGCCATTCATTGACCGACTATCGAACGCTCGGAGCGACTCTTCCGTGATGAGATATTTGTTCAGCAGCCTAGCATCGTCAGTCTCCTTGATCCGGGTCGGCGGACACACGAATTTTGTGGCCGGAAACAGCTGTCGTACCGCTGAATTCGGGTTCCGGTTGTTGTACAGCACCGTGTTGTTACCACACTTGATCATCACGTATCCTTCGTCAGGATTAGTGGTGGCAGGAGCGTCTCCCGTGCCCGCTTTCGAATCGTCGGTCTTAGGGCCGTCGACACTAGACGCGTCGACAGGTCTGGTTTCTTGTACGATCTGTCTTTCGGTAACCGTGGTCATAGTTATTGTTTCTACGATACAACGGGGTTGTTGAGCTGTACTTGAATTCGTATCACAGACTGAATTTGGTTTTGACACTTGAACAGCAGTCGGATTTTTTAACGGCTCCTGTTGTTCGTCTTCTACACATAACAAATAAGTCGATTTTAGTACATATTATTATAGCTATATCGTATGAACTTATTAAATGTAAAAAAGTATAAAAAACTAAAAATTGTTGAAACTCTTTCAAAACGTGTAACAACTTATCGAGATGATAAAGATTAAAATGCATTTATATTTATTGTGTATAGTTCTCGCGAAATAGAAACGTATTTTCTTCTACATGATTATAGACAATTGTTATCATCGCACTTATAGTTCAAGTAGGCGGGATGAATTTACTGTCTGAGTTTAGAGTGTGCGCGTACTTTAAAAATAAGTTGCAGAGCTATTCAAGTTAACAACAATATAATACCTAAAATGTATTATTTATAAGTATAATGCATTATATATTACACTTAATATACTTACTACTTAATCGTGGTGGAGATGAAAGTTCGGAACGAGTTTTTTGATTTTTATCATCGAAATAAGCCGCAGAATTGGTAATGGGATTGTATGGCACATGCGTATCGTTGCAATGATCCATCACATCTGAATTATATCTCGTGGTTAAATCATCATCTGCTATAAATAATAATACTAACTAAATATTTGGTACGATATAGATATGTAATATTTGAAACGAGAAATAATTTATTTTTATTCATTTTAAAGCAAGGAAATAATCAAAAAATATTATTTTAAATATCTATTCATTACATAAAATATTAAAGATTTGTGATCATGAATAATATTCACGTAAATTATTCGATATTTTATACATAAACAGTTAAGAGTTATATTTCAATTTGTGTATAAAGTACATTTTAATGATAATATTAATACAACATGAATAATTTGTGTTCAAGGTTACATAGATATTAATTATAGTTATGCAATAACTGATGCTATTTTTGTAGATATTTTTAAAACTATCATAAATATTCTATTTGTTCACTTTTTTCATATGATTGTAGACTGCATAGATTTATATAGTGTGTTTATTCGGTTTTTTTATCGAATGATTTTATTTAATTATCGCTATGATTAATTCGTTTAATAACGGGGTCATTTAAATTTGATGTTACAGTAGTTTCACGAAGAGATAATTAAATTAGAGATAAAGTCTAATATCAAATCTTTGTGAAATATAAATAAACTATTTTCATTTCTTGTTTTTTTTTTTTTTGTGGATATGAATAATTTATATCCACAATTAAATTAATATAGAACAAATAATTTTTACCCGCAATACTCGTTATCAAACATTTTCAAAAATTCAATATTTACCCCAAATTAATAGTTATTATTTTAAAATTTTAATTTTTAAAAAATAATGGTAAATTTCTATGTATTTTACTAATGTACTACATACATAAATTATAAAAATATAACTAAGTTTTAGCTTTTTTATCATGCCTATATGTATAATATACATATACTATATTTAATATTGAGTAAAACCTAATGGAAGAAAAACATTTAAAACGTGGAAATCTGACATGTTAAGAACACTTGTTCGAGTTTTCAGCTAAAAAAATTATGAAACAAAAAGTCTCTAGAGAACTATAAAACAAAACTGTCGATCAAAAAGATCAAAGAGAAACAAATCTGTTATGACAGCTTGGATTTGAATGTGAAGCGTAGAATAAAGAAACCAAAACAAGGCTTGATATATTTTAACAAAACATGAAATATGTATATAATTAATTATTTACTTTAGATGTTCCAACGGATTTTATTCTATACTTAATATATTTTACAATCACAACAGACTAAACAATTTTAGAAAGAAAAATTATTTTCTATTGTGTACAGAATTGTTTTGCTTTGATGAGTCAGAGATTAAGTCTGCATCAGCGTCATGATCAAAAAATAAAATAAAAACTATATTAAATGCATATTAGGATTGTTTTTAATAAGGTCATAAATATATGATGTTATTATATTAAATATTAATAATCATATTTTAACAACTTGTAGAGTATAAATATTGAAAATCGAGATTATATGATTGTATTGTACATCTTATCCAAAACCTTAATGCGTGCACTACAAGTCAATACCTAATTAAAAAAAATAAATACGTTTTTCCTGTATGTATATACAAAGTATAATTTATAACACTATAGCGGGAAGCTTCGTTTCAAAACAGACTATTGAAAAATTGCTCACTGAAATAGATTAATAGAGCACAGAGTATACATAAATAATAGAACATACGATTTCGATCTAAATGAATGTCGGATAATGGTCCTAAGGACTCAAACATAATGTTCGGATGTAGTATTTTATTGAATATTATTATAATAATAATAAATAATATTACATGTATGGCTGGAAAATAGATTTATTGTTATTATTTGATAGCGTACAAATATGTATAAGATAATACCTATCGGATTTATGAATGTATTTTGCTAATATTTCCAGGAATTTGTTCCACTACAAAAAATGATTGAAGTCTTGAAAATTTGTGTTCAATGAAATATTAACACTCATATAGTACAGCTAAGAATCTATCATTGTTGTTGATATTTTACAATATTATGTAAAAAACAACATTTTACTGCCAATAAGAAAATTGACACAGAAAATAAAACTAAAATTATTTTATTTTTTATTAATAGAAGGTATTCTTAAATCATGATTTAAATCCAGCAAAAACGAAGTATTTCATCCATATCAACATTATGGAAAATTATATGTAAATATTTGATCATAAATTATATCCATTTCTCGAAATATTAGATTTATGTAGCTTTATTACGTTATATTTAACAAACAAATTACTCACATTTCAACTATTATTAATAACGCATCACTCACCATCAGTTGTCATTTCTTACATAATCTACATTGAGATATTTAACATTATTTTCGACCAAGAACCGTTGAAGTGAAACTTTGTGTATCACTATCAATCCACGTGGAAAAAACGAATATTAATATTTTTGTATTAGGCCAAATCTATTGAACAAAAAAACTAATTTTGATGGTTAAGTGAAATTAGAAATAATAATTGTTAATTCTCATTTCGGTTCGCAGCTCAATTATAACGGTGGCTCGTAGTTATATTTTATACATTCTGGATGTAGTCCACTATTCACAAGAAAAATGTAGGCAACACTTGTATCATGAAAATATCGACGAATAAAATATTACTGAGAATCTATAATTTTTTTAATTAATATTCTAGCCTTCGAGGTATCATTATTGTACCATTAGTGGCAATACCAAGTATGTACCTATATTTAAAATTAGCGTCCAGCATTACCATATTTCAGATGGTCCAACGATGGTGGCACGTGCCTGGGACAGCCATCCTTGTAGCCATCCGGCGGACTGAGCGTGGCGGGTTGTTCTTCGTATGGATCTAGTGGCGGCAGCCCGCGGCCACGACCGTCGTCATTGTCCAGCCATGGCTGAAAACATGACTCGTCACCACAACTGCAAGGCTGTTGCGACCAAAAGTCAAAGTCTTCCTCGTCGAAATCGCAGTCGTCATCACGGATAACGATCACGTAGTCCGACTCGAAGAACACATTCAAGCTCTCGTTGAACTGCACGTGCCGTTTGTTCTTACTTGATTTTGTTGCTTTGGAGCTGCTGCCGGTCGCCGTGCGTTTCAGCGCCGACTTTTTGGGTCTCGGTTCGCCAGCACCGTTGCATAGCTGCTGCTGTTCATCAGCAGCAGACGGCTGTTCATCTTTCTTCTTCTTCTGTTTCATGTCCTCGGTGGCGGCGGAAGAGGAGGCCACAGCCGCAGTCACACGATCGTCATTGGCATGATGAAATCGGTAGTAGTACTAATAGAGAGCAGTATCCGTCTCGGTCGTTGTCGTCGTCTTCGTCTTCGTCGTTCTTAGCCCCGCTACCGCCCGGCCAGCAACCGAAAGAATCGTCTGCGACGGTCCACTGCGAGGAGGCGGTAACGACCGCGGTCACGGCGGCGAAAACGACATCGGATTTTCGGCACATGCAACGCGTGACCACCGAACCTACTCGAAATTTCAGCAGCTCCTGCACCTATATTGATATCTGCGGAAAATCAAAATAACGGCACGGAGTGAAAACTACGTGCCTGCCCGTCTTAAAAATATAACAACTTTGAACACCTGACGGGGTGTGCGATCGTGTTTTTGATGGTAGTGGCGATCGTCGCGCACAGGGTCGCAACGAACGTGAATGAGCGACGCTGGTGACGGTGGTGGTAGCGGCGGCGGCGGTAGCGGCAGCGGCAGCGGCGACGGCGGCAAATCAAGTGGCGTGCAGGTCGATAATGCCGAGCACTCTCGTTACGGACGCCGCGACGCCACCGCCGCCGCCACCCCATCCATTGCTACCCTTACGCCGAGCAGCCGCGCGCGTGCGTATGTGTACACCGTCGAGCACGGGGCAGCCGCACCCTTCTACCCGTGCCATGGCGTGCGGGGGCGTACGCACATAACGAACGGCCTCATGTGTACGCGCTCGATCGTTTGCTTGAACATGTCATACATAGCTGCCTCTTGGCGTCCGAGATGGCCGATCGCTGTGATATCACTGCCATAATATTATTTCCTATTTACACTGTTACAGCTTACCTTTTCCATCCGTCCGTCTGTACATGGCATGGCATCCGCATCATCGCTCAGCGAACTCACCATCTACGTCGGCACGCATCGGTCTCTCTTTTCTCTCTTACAGCTGCATACAGCTGCAGCAGTGTAAATATGAGCGCGCGCGTCTGTTTACTTTTAGCTAACCTGTACTATTATTGTGAGTATATCCAACTTGTATTAAATACGTCGTATATAATTGATTTTCAAACATTTCGAGGAAAATGAAATATATATTTCACTGAATTGCTTTTAAGTCTGATCCATAGTAATCTTTATGTAACTGTATTCATAATATCTAAATATATTTGGTTAGGTCTCATCACGTTTGTATTTTATAGAATCGATTTACCAATTTACCGATGTTATAGAACATTTTCAGGAAATTCGATATTGTTGTTCAACTATATTTATATATTTATCAAATTACTCTAATTTTCTTACAAAGATTGAATAGTTTGGGGTACTGGTGGACAATGATTGAGTTGAAAATGAAAGGAAATTTGTAATTCAGTAGCCATAATGAAAGTATTTTAATATATAAATAATTAAACAAATATTTTGTATTTATAAATAAATAAATTAAATAAATGCTTAGTCTGGAATATTATTATATTTTTAAAGTACGATCGGTTCTGATTTAAAAATTTATTGTCAGATACATAAAAAATCAATATAATCGCAAACTTGAAAAAAAACAATTTTAATAAAAACATATCATATGTTCTAATTAATTTTATTAATAAATAGTTAAAAATAAAAAATCTCATAAAAAAAAGACAACTTCTCTAATCCAATTCTTATATACACTCTTGGATATTACCTATAGATTCACGTAATACTGATATTCAGTGGAAATATATCTCGAAAACGGTACATTTGGCATGGATTGTTGTTAATTTTTAAGATGGTCAGGATAAGGTTGAACTAGTGACTACCAATATTTACAAAAACTAACAATTAAAGACCATTATTATTGCAATATGTTGCTAAGAAATTTATAATTTGTTCACTTAAAAAATTGTCTTAAATGAATTTATACATTGGTAACAAATTTGGCTTTTTTTTTGTACATTCGGAAATACATAAACGTGTGCATAATAAACATAAAATAATCATATTTGTATTTATAAAACAATTTTTTTTTAATAGACTACCATAATTTAAGTAATGTGTAGCAATGATAAACACTTATTGTAGAATAAACGAATAAACGAATAAACGAATTTATAATAAAAAACCAGAATTTAATTGATTAAATAATAAATAATATAAACAAGAATTAATACTTCAAAATTATTTTAAATCACCGATTTAGGATTTATTTATAGTTAAAGAATTAGTACGTATCACTATTAAAATGATAATTTTTTGAACGTTTCTGATTTCATGGTACATTAAATACATGTTTATGCGTATACAACATAAAAAATATACACATATATACATAGACAAAATACACATTCATTTTATGGCAAATCCAACCAAAATTGGGAAGTGCCATATCAAATCTTCAATGACGATTGGGCAAATATAAAAATTTAAACATTAATTTGATGTTGAACTTCATCTATATTAATATAATTACACAAAATAACTTTTTTTATTAAATAAAACGCATTTTTTGATTTTTAAATATTAAAAAAAGAGTATACTGATTGTGAATCTTCAAAAACAAATAATACTCAAGTTTTATACTTATAACTTAACCTAACATTGTATCCACGCCTGATATAGAAATAAACTAATAAATGCTTACTCTAGAGTATTATTATATTTGTAAAATTAAAAATTCATCGATAGGTATAGGTACACAAAGTCAATAAAATTGTGACGGAGTATGAAAAAATATAAAAAGGAAGAAATACATTAAAAAAAAAATTTGGTAGTTTTATATAGAGATAATTTATTATAATAAGAAAGATTATTTAAAATTAATTCTTATTAGGTATAAATATATTATGAAATATCAGATATGTAATATATGTATTATTACATATATATGTGAAATATAAATATTTTTATTATTATTATTTATTATTATCTAAAAGTATTGATAAATGGATGTTATTTTTCTTTATTAATAGAAAATTATTTTAATAATATTTTATATGTACAAGACAATTTTAAAAATAATGTTTAAATCAATATAATTTAGATAATCGTAAATAATAATAACCAAAGTATTTATATTTCATAACATATCTCTATGTTTAATAAGAATTTATTTTAAATAATCTCTCCTATTAAAATAAATTATCTCTATGTAAAATCACCAATATTTCTCAATGTATTGTTCTTTCTTTTATTTTCTTATATTCAGTCGCGATTTTCTTGACTTTGTATGTACCTGGGAACCATTCATGTTTTATAAATATAATAATATTCCAGGCTAAGCATTTATTTATTTATTTCTAAATATAAACTGTTTAGTAATTTATATATTGTTTTTTTTTTTTTTTTTTTAATTACATTCAAGAACTAAATATTTGATATACTATATTATTATATATTCTCCGATGAATTAAACACATATGTTCGTAAGATGACCTTCATTTTCAATCAAGTTCGTATAAAATAAAATGTATTGAAATAAATTTTTAAATAGAAAAGGGTTTTCATCTATATGCAAGTATATGATTTCAGTGACCTATACAAAAGACCTAAAAATAACTCATTTATAAATTTAAGATTATCCAACAAACATACTTTTATATTCGCAATTTTCATTAACATTAAAATATAATTATATCCATAAAAAAAGTCAGACATAAAATAAAATTATATCACACGAAAAGTACTAATGGAAAGCATACATACGAGTAAAATAAGACTAATAGGTAGACCACGTACGAGATGAAAAGAAGCTGTCGAGAAGGATATTAAAGTGTGAGAAAGAAATATGTTAGTTGATCTGAAATTTAATAGGGATAGATGGAGAAAATCGCTTGAGGCAGTTCAGATCCTATAGGGACCGTTAAGCTAAGAGAAGAAGACACAATTAATTTTCATAGCTAGATAATAAAAATACATAAATGTTTTGAACTTTAGCAAATACTATCAAATGTACCTATATGACCTTATGAATAACAGAGTCAAGTTTCTTTTTTTGAACTAGGTGAAAATATTTTGTAGTTGTGTAGATCATAAATATAGTATCTATATAAAATTTAAAACTGTAATAATTTATGAGTATATTACTATTAAGTATTATAATGATGATCACTAAATATCTTAATGTACGATTCCGTATTCTAGTTGTGAAACATATAATAAAGTAAACAAAGTAATAACCTATCCCAACTATATTTTACAATGGTATATGATGTAATTTTTGCCGTCTTAGCTAGGTACCAATATCGTTCTAGGGCTATAACATTAGACGCCATTTTTATGACACCACCTAAGTTCATAATACTTTAGACGCCCTAGGGCACTTGTCCCATTTTTCTCTCCCTCCCCTTAAAACGGCTAGAGATTTAACAGTCGATATTTTATTATTATCTTACCATTCTTCTCAATACAAATTAATTTGCAATATTCCAAGAAAATTCAGTCTAAGTCTTTCTAAACATTTATTTCTGTTTGAAATGTTAATAACAAACATCACCCAAAAACTAAAATGATTATGGGAAACCGAAATCGAATATTTACATTTCGTCCCATTAATTCTCAAACATAAGGTATTTGAAGAAGAGTAGAATATAATTCAAGCTTTCAGTAGGTCACTATAGATTAGACAAGTTAAAATAATAATATTTGTGTACATTTTGAATCAATGATAAATTAAACAAGATTATGAGCAAAGCTAATATCTAAAAAAGATTGATCGATAAAGTTCAATAGCGATTTTTAAATAATAGTTAAAACCAAACATATGTAAGTTGTCTTACATTTTTTGGTCCAAAAAATCATTTGTATATTGTATTTTCGAAAAACAAATATTGATATCAATCAATCAATATTTGTGAAGTCGACGTAATCAATGTAATATGTTAGCAATTAATATTATTTTATCTACGATATAGATAATGTACCTTATCATTTATTAATATTATAATATAATATTTAAATTTATTTAAGTTGTTTTTCTTAATAATACTTGTAATTGCTACGAATCTATGATAAGAATATTGGTCATTTTAGGTAATTAAAAATAATATGATAAATTAATTTTATATATTATTTTGTTAGAGTATAAACTAATAATTGATTTATAGTTTACTAAAATTGCATAATTTACACGATTAAATATGATATTAGGGACGGTTTAAATGTAATATTTATCTAATTACTGAAGTTCAAACTCCAAAATAACGTTACTAAATAGGACTATTACATCCGTCTAGCATTTAATATGCATGATGATTCAATAAACTGGTTACTAGTTTTCTTTGTTGATTTATTACATTTTATTGAATAACAAACTATTTTTATAATTTGAATTAGTGTAGCTCATTTTATAGATAAAATAATTTTGTTATTCAGGAAAAAATCTCAGATGAGATTTTTTTAAATATTTTAAATATTTAAAATATTTATATTAACAAAACAATTTAACTAATAAAGCAACAAATAGCTGAAATAAAATTTTAAATACGATCAAAAATAATTTGTAAATCATGTTTAATATGTGAAATTTTTTTAATTAAATAAAACACAATAAATAATAAAAAGCTTTAACTGAATATGAAAATTCAATGTGATCAAAAAAAATTATTACAGTGTTGAATTTCATCTACAAAAAAAAAAATAGTTAGGTACATATACCTACCTCGTATTCATAAAGTATAGATAAAACAAAATAATTAACCTTTGTGATACCAATCCACATTTATTATTATCATAATAATTATCACAATATACCAGAATCAAATAACTATTTTTTATTCTAATCGAAAACACTCATATCAGCTTCTCATAAAACAATACATTTTATAATAAAATGAAACAATATAAAAAGTAGAGAATGGTCATCACTACTCAATCACCAAATAATATTATTGCGTAGTGTTATATACGTAGTTTGCTTAAGAGTTTTATTAAAAAACCATTTGTCTATTCTTCGCGAGATTAACTTTGTAGGCTTCATAATAATAAAATATTTACCTATAATATAAGCTAAAATTATAATGTCTACAGTTCTATTCGTCCTCGTAAAAATTTAAGGTTGATCAAGAAAACACTTTCGTGGTAATCATTTATACCTTTACGCATATGTTATTATTGTTATTATTTTGAATATTTTGACACATTTATATAAACTAAACTGGTGTAACCGAGTAAATTAAAAATTTGCTGTTATTGTAAAACGAGACTTCAGATATCTATAATCGTGATATAGAACAAATAAGTACATTATACAGTATACACTAAGTAGTTTTGGAAATAACAGCGTAATCAGTAACTATTGTTTTGATTTTCAAAACAAAAAATTATTTCCTTAAAAAAAAACCAGTATCCGGTCAATTATAAAACATATAGTGATAGGTTTGATAAGAATTGTATAATATATTTTTATATGAGAGAAATAACGTTTACAATCTTTTTTTATTGTCTTATTATGATAAGTGTATATATGCGTACATATTCTCACTGAATTACAATAATACCTTACGGATGACTATTGCTCTGCATTAAATCGTATGTAATATAAAATATGAACATCAAATTAGCGCTACATGGTGGTGTGTAGATATTAACAAAAGTCCATTATACGTTGACCACTGGACGGAAAAAACGTAGGTACATGAAAAAAACTAAATCCTTAGGTTTGATTAACTTGTCATAACATGATATTAAATTGCTCATTAAAACGAACGAAATTAGTTAATTTAACATACCAATTGGAAATTAAATTTATTGTAAATACTAATACTTGTAAAATACTTATGCGTGTATGTATATTGGCTATGTGATAAAATAATATTTAAAATCTGTCCATCATATATCAAATAATATTATAAGAATATATGAATCCAAATCATTTTAAGTAATAATTTCTTAAAATAATAATAATAGTATTTAAATGAGTTATTGTACGAACGTTCAAATATTATTTATTTATTTTTTTATAAAAATAGTCGCCCTATCCGTTGCTAGACAGGGCTCATCGATTTTGGTATTTGTACGTTCATAATACCATGCGAAAAAACTACTTTCGCTGAAAACCGTGTCATATGAATTTCTTTTTTTTTCTACTTTTAAAAATATATGTTAACGGTAACATAGTTTTCTATAATATATACTTATACATATACTTGTTGAAATTTCAATATTCAAAAATCATATATTAAAAAAATAATAATGGCAATATCAATTATTTCAGTATAATGCTTATTTTAACTTTCATATTGTTTTATAATTAATGCTTGTGTACCTGTATCAGACATTCAGACAAAAATGGTTAGTAATATTTGAAAATATAAAAATGATTACTTACATGCAAATATTTATGCATAAATATAATGTAATTTCAAAATGTATTTAAAAAAGTTGCTCTAATTATTATTTATTACTATAATTTGAGACAGAATATATTGATTTTTAATTTTAATTTTATAATTATAAATAAGTACTTTCAATTTATACACCATCACTTAATAATTCAATATCATGCCATAAAATGGATAATTGCTAATCACTTATTAGAAAGTACTCGTATGTATTAGAATTAACTCAAAATGGATTCATATTTCGTGAAATGTGATCTATTTTACAGAAAAAAGTTTTTAGAACATGATAATGACCTTACTTCGGACTGTTACTATTAACCACTGCTCCAATTTTCTGTAATAGTGAACCTAATAAGTAATAATATTGGTTTTCATAAGCAATATTATGATAATTAGGTAAATATTAGATTCTTACGTAAGTATATTACGTGTAAATTAAAAAATGTGTTGATTTTCATTGAATTCAAAGAGAGTTGACCTTCATTTTGGACTGTTATAAAATTACTATTTGTTTAATTAATTGCTCAGAAATACTAGATACATCGATATACACATGTGTTATTTTTATTTTAAGTGTTATTATAATATTATACTATTATCTAATTTTATAACAATTCACCAATTTAAAATAATTGGATATTATAATTACCATTAAACTACCATTTTAAATTAATTTATCCTTGGTGACAGTTGATACCTATCCTGTATTCACATTAATGTTTACAGGACTGAATATTATTATCATATTAAAGTTACCATTTTAGTTTTTTTTTTTTTATATATATCAATCGTAACCAATAACATGATTACCAACATATTGATATGAATATCAATAATGAAAGTATTGGACGAAAAATCCTCAATGACGTAAAAAAATTATATGCATAACTAAATTCTCAGATTATATTGATTATGAACAAAAAAAAATTACACCAAAATTAAAGATTAGGAAAAAACCGAGTTATTAATAGCAGAGTGATAGTGTGTAAATCACTTATCATAAACGTGCAAATATAACAGTTAGTGATGCGGCTCACTTTAGCTATCTGGCTCCTAATCCAACATATTCCCGTTCTGTATCACATTCATCATTATTATGCCTCTAGATGCGATGAATGAATGCCAAAGTATACGACACATTTATCTCTGCAAATTTGAATTTGATTGTGCGAATAACAACATTTGGTTAATACAATGTAACTACGTAGCAGTATACGCACGCTAACAATCACATGAAAAAACTTACGAGCTTAAAACACACAAAGTGTACAAGGTTTAAACAGTATTCTTGTATAAAAGCTACTTAAGAGTCTACATAAGAGTGACTCTATTAAATTGTCAAAGTTCGAATTGATTAAATTACTTTTGAAAGAAATGCGATGATACCCTGTAAAGATAATTAAGGTATAATAATATATACATCCAGATATATACTATTCAGTACATAAACGTTATTAATTGTGTGCTAAATATCAAATAAGGCCAACAATTCCGCACTCGATTGAACCAAATGATTAATGTATTTCCTTGCTCGAATAACACGATATGCCGAGCTTTATAACATTAATACTTCCCTATCCGGATAAGCATTTAAAATTTAAAACAGATATGAGATTTTTCTTGCCTTAAATTCATTCGTAACATTTTTATTTTCTTTGCATCAAATTAAGCATAAAATATCGTCTTCGGATTAAGTTTAATCTCAAAATATGATAGTATAAAGCAACAATTCTATATACCTTTCGATACTATATATATCTTCTCAATTCAACAAAAAAATATCATATTAAATATGTTATTTTTTTATATATAATATGTTGACCATACAGGCTTTTTAATTTAATTTATATATTATTACTGTTATTTCTTTTCATGTAAACAACTACGAATATTATATTAAATAATAATTGAAACTAATTGTACTAACAAAGTTTAAGTAAAATAAAATAAAAAAAAGGCAACGATAGCAAACACAATGGCAATTCGATATACGAGTACATCTGTAATAAATAGAGACAGGAACTTATTATTATTTATTAAAATTGTTAAAGTCTTCTTACGGTAGGTTCTGGATGTAAAAAAATATTACTAGATAATTGGCCTGGACTCTTTCAAATGTATATCGTAACCAGACGAAAATAAATTACAATACTACACAGTGAAAGTGAGATCAGTAGCAGGACCAGACTAGGATAATGCCATATTATCTATGACACATGTTTCGTCCGTTGTTTATCGCATTTTGAGTATCATTTTATAAAATTCTAATTCTTATTCATCACCGCTGTTAATCAGCCCAATCGGGGCTAATTTTGGAGATGATACTGCAGTTGCAGTCTAAGATTACACACTTTTGAAAAATATTTAAAAACGTTATCGATTAATAAAGATAAATTTTTTTATTCAAACAATGAGTAAAAACCAAAATAATTGTTAAAATAATATTGATGGAAGTTCATATTCCGTCCCTTAGGTTTTCAGATAAAATAGTGGTAATGGATGTATTGAGTCTTAAAGAAATTTTAATTTATTTCCTTAGTGAAATGGTTCTGAGAAATGTTTCAACATAAAAATATACCGTTTACATATTGCACCATTTTGGTTCTTTTATTTATTAACCTGTGTAAAATTTTCTTATTTGACGAAAGAAAAATTTTTTGTAATCAAGTATTCTAAACATATTATTCTATCTGTATTCAAAGTTTCTTTATGATTTGATGAATCTATTTTTTTTTAGTAAACATTAAAAGTTGAAAATTAATGTAAAATCAGTAAATCAATAAAAAAAATTTCTTTGATATAAGGTAAAAAATTCAAGTTTCTAGCCAAATTAATTTTGGAGTTATAACTAAATAACTAAAATCTGAAAAATGAGTCTTCTTTACAACGCATTTTTATCGTTTTTACTCGGTTTTTCGACAATTTTTCCTTATGCATGGAAAAACTATCATGATTTTGGAAAAATTACTTCTCTAAAATATCACCGCAGACCGATTTAAAATCAAAAAATTTGTTGGATCAAACATTTGGACCATTATTCGAAAAAGTGTTTATAAAAAAAAAAAAATTAAATATCATTCTAAAACCATAAGGTTATAAGTCATAGTGTTGGGAAAAATCCGGATTTACCGAAGTTCGAAAATCCGGATTCATGAAATTCGAAATCCGTAATCCGGATTTGGATAAAAATTCGGATTTCGGAATTCAAATTCGGATTTTAACCGAAATCCGGATTTCGGATTTTGAAGCATTAAATTAATATTTTTTTATGGATTTCTTATATTAAAGCCTTGATAAATACAGATTTTTTTTTTTTGTAAAAAATTAATATATTTATAGGAAAACTTTTAAAGCAAAAATATAACAATAACAATCATCAATATTGCAATAACGTGTAGATATTACAACCTAAACTCAGTTTATACATGAAATTAGTAACAACATTTATAAGTAGCAGAATAATTTATCCAAAAATACACAATAAATAATACCTAAATAGGGTTAGGTTAGGTTACAAATATAATAATTTAAGTTTGAAATAATAATTATAAATAAATAAATAATTAAATAATAATAATTTATAATAGTAACAATGAAAATAATACTTCTATGGTTATAATAATATTAATAATATTTTAAATAATAATAAGTTGTTAATATTATGCCTGGTTTTTCAAAAATACCAATGCTGACAAATGAAATGGCGTCATTCGGTTTCGCTTGGGTGTAATTATATTACCTGCTGTAGAAAATACACGTTCGGACGATGCTGATGAAGCAGGAATGCATAAAATATTTTTTGCCAAAACTGATATTTTAGGATATACATTTTCCCGTGCTTTCCACCATAAACATGGATGTCGTTATGGTTTATTTGAGGCTCTGACAAATAACGAGTAAATTCGTCCTCATCATCATCAGAGAATTGGCCCATTAGCTCGTCTAATATAGTTTTTTTTGCAATTTGAGTATTGCCACATACAGTTGTCGAAATTTGATTTACAGATAATACTTTTGAACGAACAATTGATTGAATACGGTATTTAATTTCTTCCGAGTGTTCAAATTTTAAATTTTTGTACCTAGGATCAAGTAGACTTGCTATTTGAGATACATTCACCGGTATTTCATTAGTATTTTTTTCTGACCCACTTTCCATCGAAAATCTTTTAGCCAAATCTTTGGAAATCTTTTATATTAGAATTTATAACGAAAAATTTTTATTTTCTGCTTTAGAATACAGAAATCTACAATGTGAAACCCAAATATTCGGATTTTACAGCTTAAAATCCGAATCCGAAATCCGGATTTTTCGGATTTTCGGAGAATCCGGATTTATTTCACACCACTATAAGGTTAGGCTTATCTTCACTCAGAATCTAAAATATTAAAATACTATAAATTATATTTTTTTATTGAATGATACATTTGAAAGATTTGCTTTATTTGTTAAAAATTTAGTTTAGTCAAGTGATAACAAAGATCATTTGTTATTGTTAGTTTGGTGACCGATTTTTTTATTTAGGAATTTTTTTCTGGGATTGTATTTGTTAGAGCATAAAAAATATTAAAATACAAACATTTTAGTTTGGCGTGTAGCTTAAGCTTCTTACATGTAAACGTGTCCAAGCAATTTAAAATTTGGATTGTCTGCTGTGGTGCAGATATTATTTTATAAGACTGTCGGTCTACTTCCGCCGCCGCCACGGGTTATATACGCCGAAAAACAAACGTTTGAGCGTCCCCGTCGTAGTCGTCGCGTGTGTGTACTATTGCGGTGATTGCGGTGTGTCCTCGTTTCCGCGGCGGCGACCGTAAACCGGTCATCGGTTTTGTGGGTCAACCGGCGGCGGGTCCGGATGCATGGAATGCGTGATGTTGCTTGAAGTGCGCTCGCGCTCGCGCCTCTTGCTTTCGCCGAGAACTGGCCGTTTGGGCCGGAGCGGATCACGTGCTCGTTACCATCGAAGCGGAGATCCGAGCCGCGGCCAGTAGTAGTATCGTCACGACCGCCGACGCCGTCACCACCGCCATCGCCGCCCGAGTGACTACCGGTAAGTATAGCGTCGCATTGGCATTAGCCGCCGTGTACCATGAACACTCAGGATGCGGTCGCGGTTTCGCTGGCCACTGGACTCGTCACGCTTGTCGTCTGCACAGTCTGCTCGGCGGCCGCTATCAGCTCGGCTACGGCGTCCGGTCCGGCCGTGAACGGAGCGGCCGCGTTAACCACGACGGACACCGCGTCTGAAGCTCGAGGACACTTCAAGAAGATGATGATGAACCCGTACATGCTGATACCACAGCTGATCACCCTGGGCTTCGCACCCATCGTCCTAGCAAACCTCAAGATGATGGTCATGTCGGCGCTGATGATCAACAACATGGCCCTGAACGCGGCTATCTTCATGACCGTGCGCAACATGGTGTTCGGCCCTCGGCCCAAGGTTAAGTACATCAACTACGGTTACGGCAACCATCACGACAGTCACGACAGACGGGGTCAACAACAGCAACAGCATCAGCAGCAGTGGTCGTCGGAAGAGGAGATGCAGAGTACGGCTGAGGCCGAAAACCAACTACGTCGCGACAACAGGGCTGACGTCGCATCGTGGCAGCGACCGTAGACAAACACGTATCGTTTTTACCCCTCGACTTTTCTCGCGTATTCGTTATCGCCGTACAAACTTTTGACTAGTCCATTTTTGTATATCTATTTATTAAACCGTACATGTATTATGTATTACTACTATTATTATTATTATTATTATTACCATATGATCATAATTTTTTGAGTCCAATACGAATTCGCGTACGGCCGGATCCAGAGGCGTATTTAGACTTATTTCTAGAGGGAGGGGGGGTGACGAATCAAATTTTTTCTTTAATTCAGGCTCAACATTTACAAGTAAAATTTTTGGAAATATTTATATCAGGTGAATCCTTAATATTTGTGGTTTATTTATTTATTTATTTTTTCTAATGCCGGATCCACTCAGAATAATTTTTTGTGTAGTTCTTTTTTAACACCTATCTGTGTTTTGAAAGTTTCGCTTGTGTTTTATTTAATTTTTCACTAAATATGGACTGGGTCTTCAATCAAAATAATATATATTATTTATCGTTATGGGACTTATAAACGTTATAAGCAATTGAGCGTTTAACGTTATAAATAATTTAAACATTATTCAATTTAAGCGTTCAAATGTTATATAAATTTAAACGTTTAAAAAATTTTCCGTTTACCGTTATTGACAATTAAAACCTTATGAAAAATTTAGCGTTTTGCGTTATTTAAATTAGTGTAAAATTTGAAACGTTTTCAAATGTAGTAATACTATAAAATAAATCATAATTTTTGTTTCTTAATAAAATACTCATTACTTATATAAAAATTGTCTTTGTCTAAAAATTCTCGGGGGAGGGATTGCCCCCTCCTCAAATACGCCACTGGCTGGATCTCGGTGCCATAATGTTGTAATGTGTGCGGGTGTATGTGGGTGTGTATCTAGAAAAACGTATAGTTAATTATGTACAGGATGTGCGGGCAATGTGTCTCCACGGAGATCGACTGGTTAGTGTAGTGGGTGTAGATATTATTTGCGGAATCGAGAAACGTCGATAAGTTGTTTTGGTTATGGCGAAACCCCGTCAATGAATGTGTAATTTTGAATTTTACGTACGCGCAACAGAACATATTATAATTGCAATCTACAGAGAACTTTGTTGTTGTCAAGTTTTGCAGTTTCGTACGGTCGAAATGTATAATAAGTTATTATTGTTGTCTTTATTCAAACATTATTTTACCACGGCGATGACAATAATAATTAAAAAATATTTTATTGTTTCCTCGAAACGTTTTTTAATTTAATATTTAATACTGGTGTTTAGTGTGGGTAGAAGCTTTAAATCATCGCGAATTCCCGCGGGACACACGTCTTTAAAGGAGTTTACGTGAGATACCTTGAAATTACGTTGTTTACGAATAAACGTAATAATATTATAATATAACGAAGCACTGTTTTACCGGGGAAAAGTGCCGTGAGTCTCGGAAGATTATTAATGTCGAGTAAACGCATAATACGCTTGAATAATAGTGTGTGTATAGTAGCGAGATAAATACATCAACAGATTGATCAGATTGATCATCGGATCGTATTATCTGATGAACATTTTTTTTTATAAAAAATAAAATCAAAATTTTTAAGAAATTCGATTTTTTTTTTTCGTTTAAATTGTTTTAAATATATATTTGTTGTACATTTTTCGCTGAAGTAGTGTCATAATATTATAGAAGTATTTTTGTTATTATGTAGTTACAGTAGTAGTTTTCACGTATTTTCGTAAGACTACCGTTTTCATGTCTGTATGTGTATTTTATTATAACAAACGTATCACATAAACACACATATATAAAGGTACATAAATAATTGTGTGAAATTAGATTTAAGTACGAGCTATAGGAATTAATTAATTCAATTGTTTTTACATAATTTTATTTATTATTTTTATAGTTTTATTCCCCATAATGCTCGCGAGAAACCACGAGAATAAGAGGTAAATAAGTTATTAGAACTTTTGTTAGTTTTACCTCCCAACATAAACCGTTTATTTATTATTATGGTTTAACATATTTTTTATACAACAATAACGTATATTGTATACTTAAAAAACTAACGAAAAATAAATGATTTTTTTTTCAATTAAAATATCGTTTTGTACACCATATTATAAACATTTTTCTTGTACGTACTGCAAATTGTTTGTTGAAAAGGCAAAAATGTTCATATTAATGTACTCAGCTTACGATGAGCCACTGCGGTGCGGTGTTAACACGCATCGTTCATAATCTACATATTAATTTATTATATATTGTACGGAGAAAGTGATTTTACTTCAAATTTTATTACGCACATGCATGGAACGCTCCAATGCTACTAATACGCAACATATGATCACGGGATCAAAGTGTACAGATGAAGTCGATGCATTCACAACAAAAAAACTTAAAACTTAACGACAAATGATGAAACAAATCGATAAACGAATAATTATTATAGTAAAACTATTTTCATGTACTTGGATCTTGGATGATTTTAATATTAAATGTTTATTAGTCCATTTCAATATTACAATATATATTTTAATAATGTATTATATATTATTATCAATATTACACTACGTATGCATGCTTGTTAAATATAATAGTATTGTGGGAGTTTAATGGTTTAACCTGTGGTAGTCGAGTAAATTCCCTTCCTATTCCAAATCATGTATTTTTCACGTGATATTTTTCTTGTATTGGCATTTAAAATGTTTTTAAAATTATAATTGTAATACGTAGTATTTCAACATTTTAAATTTTTAGTGAAACGAAGAATTTATTAGTTTTACGAAATTTTTTTTTATACGTATATCTTATAAGTTTTGTGTATAAATCCATATAAATACCTCCTCATATGTGTGCGGGTCCAATGTTGAACAGAATAAGCACAAAAGAGAAAATTGTCGAAAATTGATATTATACTTAACGTTTCAACAAAGTCGATTTTTATCATAAATTAGAAATCTATTAATTAAAAACTTAGAAAATTCACCGGCTGTTAATAGTGTTAAATTATACGTATTATTGCTTTCACCTGCTTTATATTTTTTTAACTCCCATACGGTATTTTAAAAAAATCAGAAATGTATTCATATTTTTCATTTTTTTTTAAATCCCTAAACTAAAAAAAAAAATCAATCAAATCATGTTATATATGTAACATATGTTTACCATTTATTTTAATGAAAATTGCTATCAAAGTAGCAAGTCAACTCCGAGAGTTTTTTTTATAATCATTTAACTACATTTAATATCAATCTTTTATACTTTTATTCCTCTTTCCCTCAAATGTAATATTTTTTTTTTTGTGCTATTCGGCTTGCGATACAAATTTCTATTACATTATTATACTATAATAATAGTTAATACATCCGAATTTGAATAGTGTAAAAATATAAAATACTACTATGTCTATAGTTTTCATTATAACGCGCACGTGCTCGTGCTCGCATGTTCTTTCAATTCTTCGTTATCGTTGTCTATTTTTTATTTCTCAATCAATACGTCGAATATTATTCCCACTCATTTTAGCACATGACATAGAATGTTTCAATTAATTTTTGAATGAAACCTGCGAATCGTAAAATTGTTCGTTGTTTTTTTTTTACAATTAATGTTACACCACCGTAAATATATTTAGTCTCAACTTGTACTACTATTATGTAGTGTAAGATAATGCACATAGTTACCAATTGAATAAATGCAAATTATTATATATGTAAATGTGGCACGGTGCTATGGGAAAGTAAGAGGGGCTCTAGCCCCCTCCCCCATTGAAAAATATGTATGATATAATAAAGTCATAAAACATTATTTTTTTTTTTTTTTTATTGAAACTTTGTAGGTTTACAATTTAATTCAACATTTACAGAATAAAATTGGTGTAAGTTAAAAAATTAAGACATACAGTTCATTTAAAATAATTTAAATATAATTAAGCGGTTATACCAGTCTCACGGATAAATGATAATAATCGGATTATAACAAATTCAGAATTGGAATTAAGAATAGAAGATAGAGTTAGTTGTATATTTTGAAATTTTAAAAAATTAAAAAGAGTTTAACAATTAGAGGATAAAAAGGGGCAGCTAAAGATAATATGGGAGAGGTCACAAATAATCTCTTCAGAGTGTTTAGAACAGTAAGAGGAATCGTTTAGAGAGAGTTTGTAGGAATGGGAAGGAAAAAGATAATGACCGACCCGTAAACGGCTAAATTGTGTAATCGAGTTTCTGGATAATTTTAGATTAGAGAACCAAGTTTTTTTTAAGATAACGGGAACAACACTTTTATATTTTGAGGCGAAAATAAACGGAAGACTATTCCAATAGGATGACCAAAGATTGATATGTTGTCGCAGAATTGGGATGAAGTCAGAAGAAGGGATTTTACAAGGAGAGGGAAGAGAGATTGAAGAAGTGGACCTTACTAGGTTATCTGCGATCTCGTTACCGAGGATACCAGCGTGGCTAGGAGCCCAGAAAAATTTAAAAGTAAAGTTAGCTTGATTGAGAGAGAAAAGAATATTTTTTATGCGGAGAATAAGAGGAGAAAATCAGGGATTGAAAGGATAATTAACTAACGATTGAGTACTTGACATTGAGTCAGATACAATTAAAAATCTGTTGGGGGGAAGGAAAGATATGAGTGTTAGGGCTTCAATGATAGCGAAACATTCGGCAGAAAATTATGAAGAAGTGGGGGAAAGATGGTTAGAAAAGGAAATAGATAAGTTTGGGGATATTAAAAGAATAGACTGTAGAAATAGAAGAGATCGAACCATCAGTGTAAACTAACTTTAGTTAGTTTACTAACTTTACTCTCAGTTATGTCTACTAAAATTAAAATATCAAATAATCTATGAAATTAATTACTTATGTGATATAATTTTATACAAAATGATTTATAGTTTTCAAAATAAGCGATTTTGTAATAGCGTACAGTTAATATTATATGTTATTTATTAAGATTTTTTTCTTGAATACTTAATATTACTCAATTCCTCAATATTACTCTCGAACATGTCCTTTTTTTATATCAAAACCCACCGTACTAATTATGAGTATAATAACTCATTTGAAAAAATTTTGAGAATGGAAAATGAGTCCGGTCTTGAATTTTTTCATTATTAGTTAAGTATTCAATGTATAATACGAGTTAACCGGTTCTTTAATTGTTAAATCTGTTAAAGTTATTATTTTTATTAAAAAATTGTACTTAGTTTATATTATAATTATTATATTTTATAATTACTTGAGCCAACTTTGGTGTTTATTTCAAAAAATAAACAAATAAATGTCGAGGTAGCGATATAATACACTTAGAACACAGCAAGAAGAATGACGAATACAAGAAAACAGATGGTGGTGGAGTTGGTTTGTTGATACTTTTACTATTACCTTAGTAACAATTAACTGTACTAACTACCAAAAACGTTTAAAAACGTAAATGGGTGCAAATGGGCAATTCCCATATACACAGCTTGGACTTAGAAAATCCATGTTTCTTCCATGTGCATCTATATTACATGCTCATATGTAAGGAGACCACCAAATCTATTTGTGTTAGCAGAAGATAGGTTAACCATAAATATTGTGCAAATATTGTGAAACAGAGTAAATCAGCAAATTCATTATAAAATCAAAGTTATTATTTGTGATTGTTTTTTATTATTACAGCTATTAGTTACTTAAGCTAGTTAACTTAATTTATTTATAGCTTAATTAAAATATTAATATAGTATAATATTTTCGCATGTGAAAATTGAAAGTAGGTATTTCCTACTAAGAAATAATACGTTAGTGTTCCTGATCTGATATTTTGTAATTATTTTAATTAACAAATATAGCGTTTACCTACACCAGAAATATATTTACAAGGTTAAAAATTATAATCGTTTGTCTACAGCAAACGGGCATATAAATATTTTAATTTAAATTTTACTTTGTGCATTTTAAAGTCAAAAAGATGAAAAATATTGACGTTATTGTATTGCACTAATCGATTTGTTGTTGAATGTTGTATATATTGTAACTTTTGTTATGTACAATAATTGTTGTAACTCGATGACTGTCCATCAACAAGTAAATTACTATTATTATATAATATCTATAAATGACATATTTTTATTAAAGCAAAGAACACAAAAAATAAAATATTCCTAATTTAAGTATTTTTATTTGCATTTAAAAAGTTCAAAGTTTAACATCATCTCGCGAACAGTTAGAAATAAAATATTGATATTCTTATAAAAAAACTCGAGTACAATAGGTTACATAGTAACATATAGGTTAGATGAATGGGAAATGGAATAACTAGTTTTAGATTGAACCGTACGCAACATAAATTATTATGTAAATAGTAAAATAGTAAATAGTATAATAATAGTATATAGTCAGTGATGTATTGTTAAAATAAATCATGGGTATACACTTTATTTCATGTAGTAACTATCATATGATAGGAACCAAAAAAACTCACTCATGAACTACACATCCTAAATGATGACTGTTTGATAACAGAAACTTGTTAAATGATAACTAATTTGAATTTTTCATTAAAAAAGAAAAAAAAGTAAAATAATAATATATCCGATACCGACTTATGTCATGAATATAACCTCAAGTAGGTTAGTCCAGGTATTATGTAGTTATTTATCAAATTACAAGCTATACGCTATATACGGCCGTATACCAGCGTATCATCAATTTCTCATAAGCTATACGCCATCGATAAAAATAGCGTATAGGGTATACGCCGTATACCATCCAATACACCACTGTATATAGCATATTTTAATTTCCTATTATCAGATAAAATGAAAATTTTGGACCCTCCCCCATAAAAAAAATTTTGGGTACGCTCCTGCTGCACATTATTCACAAAATACATTTAAAATTACTTGCAATTAGTCAAAGACCATTTTAATTTTTATTAAGATCAACCAATATTTTACTTTCTTCAAGGCATGTTAATCAATGTTAATGGATTAGTTGGTTTCATTTATTTATATGTCATAGTTAGTTTATCACTCTTTTAATTTTTCTTAATGTAGGTTAGTTAAAATACGACTAAAGACAACTGCATCCATGACAATGCCTATAATTCGTAATATAATTTCATTTAACACCTACCTTGTTTCAATATTAATAATTTAATATTTACTGTAACAATTTTTTTACTTATTCGGTAGATTTTCTAAACATTTTTTTCATACAAACCTTGTCCGGATAATAACCAAAAAAAAAAAAATCAGCTAAATTGGTCGAATCGGTCAAACCGTTTTCTAATGATGCTCTTACATTTGTGGAGCAATTCGTTTTTATTTATATAGATATATAATCGTGTACCTACCTTACATATACTAGCATATTATAATTGTATAAATTAACATAAGCAACGGCTCAAAGCAAATGGGATGAAACAGAAAATACAATTATTTGGTGTTTAAGAGTATTATTAAAGTTGGTCAGACATGAATATCGGTTGAAGTTTAGGTTAGAACATTAATAACACATAGGTTAAAACATTGAGGAGAATAACCTAAACGTTAGTTTATCCTCAGCAATGTGCTATAATGGTACATTCTATAAAAACCAAAATAAAATAAGTATATTTATGGTAGATCATTAATTTTTGTATGTAAAACAGATGGATACTTGTAAAATATGTTAGGAATTAAAATTGTGTGATTTCTCCTAAACTTAGTATTTTTTTTTATTTTTTTTTTTTTAATATTTCATATTGAATTGTTTTAAATTTTTTCTCAAATAAAAAAAATGAAGAGCAGATGGCATGTATTACGTGTCCATTAGTAGTAATCGATAAAATTTCTGTTTGGCTTCTTTGAACTTGGAAAATATTCTGATACGAAGAAAAACACGTTTGGAAAACGTATTTACGTGGGATATCGATTGGATTTATACGATAACTGTTTTTAATTTCCAAGATAAAAACGAATCGATAAACTTTTTTGAAATATAATAAGTGAGTTTAAGACCTTTTTAAGTTATAACGGGTGACATAATAAGCCATTCACTATCAGTCTACAGAATCTGTTTATCGTCAGGTTATTTCAGTACTTATAATCACTAATCAATCCTTAGAATATACATGTATTTTGCTATTTTAGTAATATTGCTGATTGAATCTTGGTTTCTTAAAATGTTTTATTATTTTATGGTTTTTATTAAAGCACAGTCTAACGTTCTTTTCGCATGAAACGTTTGATAAAAAAAAATGCTTATTTCTGTTTTAGGTCCCTAGTAAAACATTCGAGTGATAAATGGGAAATTGGTATCAGCCTATTGATATAATTTTTTTTGTACTATAAATTATTATAAAGTAAAATTGATCAGGTACCAGTTATCTAGTCGTTACTCGTAGAAATGAAAACATATATTCAATATAAATAGATATTACCATTTTTTAAAGGGGGGTTGGTACCAAAAATCCATGTTTGTCTCTTACGAATAATTTTGTTACGATAACACTGTTATCATTTGCCAAGTCTTAGTAAATGATATCATTAACCGGTGAAAGTAGTTTTATGCATGAATTATATATCATCATTATAATTAATGTTTTTTGTATTTTATGAGAGATGGGTGTTTCTTATTTACAAATAGTTTCTTTTTATTTTCATCTTTTTGAGATTTAATAAAACTAGAAAATTTTAAGATGTTACTTTATCAGCTACAAAAAATTTAAAAAAAAACAATATATTCTTTCCAAATGTGTATTATGATGCCAATGATTTAATTTTTAATTATGTGTTTCATTGGATAAAATACTATACTATACTATACAGTTAATATTCCTTCCAGCACCTAACTATCTAATAATTAACTTTGCAATTCGACAAAGCGACTTAATATTTTCTTACTTTCTAATCTTTGCCAGCGCTCTTAAGTTAAGTAACCATTTGATATTTTAGCAACATTATGGCTATTAATGTTATTGTACTATTATTATAATATTTTCTTTACAGATATTTTTAATATGTATCCTTTGACTGAAAATCATCCAGCTCAATATATTTCTTTTCTTTAAAATAAATTCAAATTAAATTGATTTTCCCTCTATTTTTATTTTGGATTCTTAATTCTATGAGAAAATCAGAATATACCATAAATTATCCTTAGATATTTTGTTTTTAAATTTAATATTTAAATTTTATGTTACCTTACATGAACCATTATGAGTATCTTGAGCAGTAGCTATTTTACTATTTTATTATTAATTATTGTTAAGTATTATTAATATTCGAAAATAAATTTTTAAAAAACATCCCTTTTTTTATATAAAATTTTTTTTTTAAATATATTTAAATTAAAAATTCATTATATCATTATAATAAAGTATCTATAAAAAGCACTTACATGCAGCATACAATTTTGAGATACATTGTTAATATGTTCTTAAACAGATCTTTCCTTATATTTTTAACAGTCTCACTTAAAAAAAAAAAAAAAAAAATAAATAAAAATATTATATAAATATTGATGAAAAATAAATGACAATTTGTATCGCATAAACTAATATTATTCATTAAACTAATGTATTCATAATAATGAAAATATATTAACAAAATGTGGTTATATAAATAATAAATAACATAAATTAAGAATAACTTAATTTTAAATAAGCACCATTTTTGTTTACTCTGTTAATATTAAAATAAAAATTAGGATTAAAAGTAGATCATCCTAATCAAAAAAGCACAATTGTTTGATTTATTTTGTGATTGTTTAAAATAAAAACACTTAACTGAGAATAATAATCACATAGTGCAAATTAGTGGAATATATATTAAAAAAGTGATCTACGCAAGGCAATATTACTCTTTGAATGCCGTTGTATAGATTGTGGTTCTTTTAACTCTGTAGCATTTAAATCTGGTCTTAATGTACACAACCAAGATATGAATTCATCACAACTTGATTTACAAAAAAAATGTACAACCCAATCATTGCAGCTATCCTCTAATGTAGCATCATAACAGGACCATTCCTAGGCAATAGAATGTAATTATATAAAATATAATAACTACTTATTTATATCAAAGAATATTTATTTTTACTTACAATTACAACATAATAATGTGATGGTGAAGGTGAACACTTTAATGAATCCACATTGACTAACAGCATGCTGTTAGTGATTGTATAAGGAAAATTATACAGAACAATATGACTATTGGTTAACAAACAGCAGTAACCATCAGGTATTTTAACTTCAAGATTGATGTCTTTGTGCTGAAAATTTAAAAATATTTTCTTAATAATCATTTCAAATGATAATAATTTATAATATACTAAATAATATGTGAATGATAATATAATAATAATAATATAATATATATAATATAATATAAATAATGTAATATAATATCATAAATTTTAAAAATAAGATAAATAATAAATGTGTTAGGAAGTGGTTTAAAAACTAAATCATAGTTCAAATAAGAAACATTATAAATGGAATATACAGCAGGATTTTAACTAGGATTTTAGAATATTTAAATTATATTTTATTTGTTAAAGCTATAGATTACTAGAAAAAATTTGTTTAGTATCTGATATTCATGTTAAATGCTTTCAATAAAACAATTAGGGTTGGGATTTTAATGCTTTGAAAAATAGCGAAAAATGCTCTAATAAAAATGCGCTACAGGATATAAAAAAAATTGACTTACACCTACTAAAGAGTAACTGAGGGCGTTAAACCATTTTTCTTCTCGACTACAATCGGCAGGTGCCAAAATTATTGAATAATTAATCAACAAAATTTCTATGGAATGTGGTCGATCACAACAAATTTTTCTCACTTTTTTACAACGACCAAATCTTAATGGTACTGATTCACATAGTGAATTTCGATCAGGATCATCAGATATGTACAAAATATCCTTACTGAAACATAAAAAATTAATGTTTTGTAGTATTTTATAGTATATTTACATTTTATAAGCAGGCGCGAATCCAAAGTAATTATTAGAAGGGGGATATTTCATATTTTGGAGATAATATAATATATAAAATTCAATACTTCCATAATATTATAAGTATTATTGTTTACCATAAATATTTCTTAAAACTGTAAAGGAATAAACTTTCAACTAAAAATTAAAAAAAAAAAAATGTAGATACATTGAAAAAAGAAATTTTTAATTTAAGAACAATAAAAAAAAATATGAAACTAAATTAAAAATCATAGAGTGAAATCTAATTTTTTTTTAGTTTTTGAAAACATGTCAATACATAATGGCTAGAGAAAAAATATAATTTTTATCTTTGCTTGACATATAATATTATAATAATTTTTTCGTTTTGTTTCGTGACATTTGGGGAGGGCCATTACTCCCTTGGTCCCCCTTTATATCTGCGCTTGCCTATAATCAAATATAATGATTATATTTTTATATAATTTAACAATCGATATTAATAACCTTAAACGCACAAATTTTGGTTTCCATGTAGTTCCTTTTTTGACCATTAAAAATTCTTCTAAATGAGATTTCGAAGTATTTGAAGATTCATTTTCTTTATAAAACCACAACCACGTATAATACTTTATTTTATCATTCTAAATTAATAAAAAATATTAAATTAATATTTAAAAATGTTTAAGGAACAAATATTTACTTTTGGTATTGAAATTTGAGATTTTACAGCTTCATATAATTTATCATGATGGTTGATATTAATGACAACAAAAGCATTGTTTGGATCATATAATCCACTTCGCCTATATGAATATTCCAGACTTCCAATCATTTCAAGGGCTGATTGCACATCTATTGCTGTTATTAAAGTACATTTTTTTGATTTTTCACTGACAAATACTGCAGTTTGTTCATATGGGCCTAATGCTATTAGATCTAAATTAGTTAAATTTGAACTGTAGTAAACTTCTAACCGTTTAGTGTATATATTTTTAGTTAAAATGCAAAACTGAAAATTTGTAATAACTATGAATAAAGGTGTTCCACCAGTACTTAACATTCTATAAATCTGAAATTAAATTAATTAAATAATATAATAAATATTTAATAAAAATAAGAGAAAAATAATTCTTACTAACCTTATAAATAGATTCTTTGGTTTTTAATGACAAATCACGTTTAATGACATTAATAAGCTGGTTAGATCCCAAGTCCAAGTGTTTATTCCAAACGTTGTTCCATTCTTTTTTCCTTACTTCTAACTGTATTTTATTTAATATGTCTTGTTGAGATTTTAGATCTACATTTAAATTATTCATATAAAGAGAAGGAAAATTTGGTTTTTTCTGTTTAAAAATAGAACGTTTAAACGTCTCCCTTGGTACTGGATCTTCTTGACCTTCAGGAGCTTCTCTTTCACCATAGTCTCCAATTCGTATTTGAATGAGATTTCCATTGTTTGGTTCAATAACATCTTCGTGAAATGACACTCGTTTCACAGGTAGCACTGGGTGGATCTTTTTGTTATTAGATCGTCGGTAGACGATCGAATCTGGTGAATGAACAGACATTTGGAAAATGTTACATTCTTAAATTGATAAATTAATAGTAATAAAAAGAATAACTAACTAAAACGCATTTAAATAACTGAAACAATTGAGACGATTACATTTTGACAGTACTATTAGATTGCATTTTGTTCTTTGATAACAAGTATGACATAGTGATAATGTAGAACGAATAACAATAATAGTTGATGATAATTTAAGATCAGAACGAAAAACAATAATGAGATCAAGGCTTTATCACAGACCACAAATTCTTGGACTTAATCGCTATGAAGGCAACTAGAGCCCAAATATGGGGGGTGGTGAAATTGCTGAAAATAAAATTGAATGATATTTCACTGTAATTAATATAGATTATAAAGATTTGAAAAAAAGTAGTGCTACAATTTAACTCAGGGGTGCTAAAAACCTCTCCTAATTGCGCCTATGCTAATCGCATAATTATTTTGTTAAAAAAACATTGAATTTAATATTTATCGAGCTTTTTGAAACTCTAAGCCTTTATGCTAAAACATTAAGATATGATATAGTCAGTGACGTAGCCAAGGGGGGGGGCCTAAGGGGGCTATAGCCCCCCCCTATGGGCCGTGTTTATATGTATAATGTATCTTGACTATTCAATAGAATCAATGGATGCTCGTTTTAATCAAAGGCTTATTGATGTTATGCCACTTGAAGGACTTATTCCGGCCAATTTAAATATGTATGACGATAAAAATATTATAAAAGCTGCTAAAATATATGTCCAAGATCTCCATGATGGTACCTCATCTACAATCAGAGCTGACCTGTTCATATGGAGGCAACAATGGAGTCAAAATACTGTTCCATAACCGAATTCTGCTCTTGATTCACTGTCTCATCGCACCAATCTTCGACCTAACATTAAAATACTTTTACAATTATTCGCCATGTTACCAGTTACATCTTTCACTCCGGAAAGAACGTTTTCAGCACTTAATCGCTTAAAATTTTTTTTAAGAAGCACCATGTCGGAAAACAGACTGAATGGGTTAGTTATGGCTAATATAAATAAAAAAGAGCAATTCCATGAAAGTGAAATAATAACTGAATTTGCCAGAAATTCGCCTAAGAGAATGCAGCTGTCAGAGTGGAGCAAGTGACTGAACACTGAAACCAAAATTATTATTATAAATTATATATTAATAAATATTTTTAAAACTATACTAAAATGCTTGAATTATGTTTAGAAACTTGGTGGTAGATGGTGAGGGGGGATTAAGGCTGAATTCTCATATCCTCTCTTACCTTACTTATCCAAAAAAGTAGTTAGCCCCCCCCCATTTAAAAATCCTGGCTACGCCACTGGATATAGTTAATAAAAAATAAGTATAAATGTATATTTTATGCTTACCTAATTAGAGTTTAAGGTCGCAATAAAGGACAGGAGGGACTCCAATCCATATCATTTTCAGCGTTTCATATATTCCTAAATAATTACTAGGTTATTAATTATAAATATGTATACGAATATATATATGGTATGAGATGCTGTTAGTGAACAATTTTCTTCACAAACTATTCATATGCTGTAAAAATATATAAATTTGTAAATTACTTAGGTAGGTACTTATTGTTTTAAATAATTGACTGTAAATATATTTTAATAAAATAAAATAAATTAAAAACCGTATTTATAATTATATATTGCTGTATAATTTATAATTTATATTTGATATTTGTTTTATTTGTAGAGCACTGTTTAACATCTAGTGACATCAATTAAATCGAAAAGCCAATTTTTCAGCTGTTTTATTGTGTATAATTATTTTCATGAAACAGTTGAGCGTTTCAGTTAACTTTTCAGAGAAATATTTAAAGGGACGCTTTATAAGTGCCGTGATAGGTAGGAGGACTGAGTCCCTTTGCGTCCCCCTCACTTTAAGTCCTGCACCTAATCTTACAATTTCTAATATAAGTAGGTACATCTAAAAATAATATATCTATTCGAAACATTTTTCATACATAATTTCTAAATGTATAATCATTTGTTATTTAAGTACGTTGAATATATAAAAACTTAAAGCAGTTTTTATTAATACATTTTTAAAAAGCCTTTTTTTTAATAATTCCCTTGGAACTATAAAACCCTTAAGCATTGTTTATTTCAGGAGGTTAACAGGCAGGCCCTGATTTACGCAAGTGCAGATGGAGTACTTGCACTCGTCTTTTGTAGTTCAGCAATTTTTAACGAATAAAAAATTTCTAGAGATCCATAACCCCTGATGACTCCTATCTGATGAATACATCAGATATTGCTCCATGTGACTTCTGGCTGTTTCCATACCTAAGACTTGGACTCAAAGGTAAACGTTTTGCGACGATTGAAGACTTTAAACTTAACACGATAGCGAATCTCAGGGCCATTCCAATAGAGGGATATCAAAGATTTTCCATCAGTTAAAAAGTCGTTGGAGTAGGTGTGTTTATACTAAAGGACGATATTTTGAAGGAGATTAAGTAGATTTATATTTAAATTGTATATATAATAAAAATAAAATGAAATTTCGGGAACTTTTTGATTCTACTACGTATTTTTAAATTAATTCCAAAAACATTTATTCTATAAAATGTACCTAATATCAACTGTCAATGTTTAGAGTTTAGTATATTTTTATCATTAAATTATCAGTTGAATTTTGATTATTTTTGTCATTCCACATCCTAGTTCTAATCAGTTATCATCACAAAATATTAAATAATAACAATAGAAAATTATTTGAACATCTGAAATACTTGATACTTAATAACTATTTATAGAATTATTCGAGCCCAGTATTTACAGATTTACCTGTTGCTGGTGACGCTATGAGGATTTCGTTCACGCAATCACCATTTTTAGAACCACTGATTTATATTTCATTCGATTTTGAAATTTTATAAGTTTTGAGATAGGTATTTGATACTTTTAAACATATAAATATTATTTTTTATCATCAACATGTCTCCCCTCTCTATGTAGATTTTTTTGACTTAGGGGACCCAAAAAAAATTATGCACTTGGCCCTAATTTTATTAAATCAGGCCCTAGTAACAGGGGGGTAATACCCTCACTTCGGAGGAAATTTATTTATTTATTAATAATTTACTCTTATCACATACTACATACCACGTAGGTACTTCTCAGAAAATTTTCGATGACCCCAGGATAGAAGGTTTGAAATAAATATACTTATAGCCCTTAAGTTCGACACTGTCTACGGTACATAAGAATATTTTATGATAATAATAAATTAACGTAATCATGAAACATAAATAATGAAATATTTTACAGTAAGAAATGAAAAAAATATTTAAAAGGTGAAATTAAATATTTATAAAATTTACATTATAATCATTGACCCTATCCGATCCGTGCTATTTTTATTATTATTATTATACGACCGTGCCCGTGTTAATACACAATATGTCAGAGAGGGGTCGTAGTTTTAATATTTGTCACTATCAGTCATATGTTTAAGACAAATGTTATCAGTTCTGTAGTGCACTGGTGCAATTCACAATATTATAGCACAGATTATAGTAAAAAATATAATTATCAATAATTATTAATTTTCCAAGTTACTTAATAGGTTCTAAGAATTTCTGATTTCAAAAGCAAGATGTTGAGCTTGAAACTTTTTCGTCATACCAAATGTAAGTATTCAGTGCTTGACTCAGTGCATTTTTAACGAGTTAACTAGGCGACACAAATGTCGCCCAGTGATTATACTTTGTCGACAATATTTTGAAAGATTGGGCGAAATAATGTGAAACAAACGTGTAATACATAATCGTACTATGGCATTACATTGACTATTTTGAGAAAAACATTTTTTGTCGCCCAATGAAAATTCCTTATAAAATTCACTTGCTTGACTTCAGGGGATGAAGTATCCCAACTAATTTTCAGAAATTTTAGTATCTCCCTACTATTATTACGTTAGAAATATAACGCTTAACTAGTCTTGGGGACACTATTTTCTTTAAACTAAACAGAGTCCCCCTTCTTTATTTTTGCCTAGTCAAGCACTGTAAGTATTCATATCTTTATTTGTTTCTTCGTCATTTGGTGTAATAATTTGTACCGTTCTAATGGTGTTTTTATCATTAGGTTTGATGTTTACTGCTCAAAGGCAAATGTCTTTCCGCGCATTGCCTAAGTGTATTAACCAATTTAATGTCGCCAGTAATTTGAGCAATAAAACAATGACGGTAAGTTTCTATAACAAATTTTGGTGAAATTATTATTGTAATCTAGTTTTTGTTACCCTTGAAAAAACTACTGAATTTTATCATAAATTAAGATTTATTATACATGGTTAGGTTGTATGCTACATGTTAGATTTTTATTAGATATACAAGAAAGTTTATTCTGGATAGAAATACTAGGTAGGTTAGAATTTTTAAGCAAATTAAAGATGTGCCAAAGAACAATAACTGCGATATTTTATATTTTAAATATTTTTGAGCTGTGGTTTACACTAATGTTTCCCAATTTCTTTTACCTACAGAACTTGAACATTTTTGCGAAACCCTATTTTGTTTTTAAATAAAATTATTGAATACCAGACAATATCTTGGGTGATAGGAAAAACAATTATTATAACATTATTTTATGATAAGATAAAGTAACATACCAAAAATAATAGGATTAGCTGTTGTTTTAATTAAAATCCTTGTTCAAATTGAAAATTTTATTTTTTTTTCCAAATTCTTCATGGAACCTTTGAGTTCTACAGAATACTAGTTGGGAAACACTGGTCTATAATAATTTGATGGGAGTGGGTTGATAGGCCAACAACCATTGGGTAGAAAATACAGGGGCTGACAAAATATAATAATCTACAATTTTACATTTCTATTATGATTTATCAAATTCACTGTATAAGCTAATAGACTATAGCAAAATATTATAAAATCCTGTTAATATTTATTAACTTTGATATCTGTTATCTTTTGTATCTTATGCATACTTGCAAAGTTGCATCAGCTAAGTACTCAAGGTTATCTGATTATTACCTACAATAACAATTATTACAATTATTATTTTCTACAAAAGATTTAAAACTATTGAGTTTATATAGTATACTTCATAAATAGTGAATTCAATAAGCACACATATTAAAACGTAAAATTCTAAAAATATTAAAAATTGTATTTTATATTTGTCGGCCCCATGTTGTGATACCTTATTAGACTACCAAATAATGATTGCTATTTGGAATTTCTAATTATATAGATGTCTTTTACAACAATTAATGTAATCAAATTTGAGGTAATTTATCCTGACTATCTATATGTTTAGTTTGAAGTTTTAATTACTTTTTGTATAATTATTACTAGTGTTGAATAAAAAAAAAAAAAAAAATTATATTAGCTATTCTTTTTTGATAGGGGAACCTTAATTTGGAAGTTAAAAATCTTGATGATGGTAAAACTATTTATAGAAAAAAGTTCCTATTAGACATAATTTTGAGTGTTTAATCTTTATGAGATAATTGAATTGGATTAAATACAATAATCCATTTTATTTTATTTTAGAAGCCGTTGGTAAGTGCTCCAATAATTGCCCGTTTCACTGGTAGTGCTGCAGTAGTTAAGGACAAAACAAATTATGCTAGTACTTGGAAAACTGAACGTATCGTTTCAATAACACTTATGGGATTGTTTCCTGCTGCAGTTATTTATCCATCACCATACGTAGATACTTTACTAGCTATAAGTACTACTCTCCATGTTTATTGGTAACGTCATAGTTAAAATGATTTTGTAGCATAGTTTTTTTTTCTTTTAAGTTTTTTTTAGATTTTAGGGCATCTGAAATGAGCAGTATATGTGTGTAAAATATATTCTCACCTATAGAATTATCAGTGTCATTGGTTTAATATTATATGTTTTGGCTTTATCAGAAATTTGTAAAGGCTTAATTTTTAGTTGTAATAAAACTTATTATTTAGTATTAGACATATGAGCTAAAAAAATGCAGAGTTGTGTATCATTTAAAGTCAAATTTATAAAGAATTTTATTGAATATTTAAAAAAAATAGTTATTAATTTATTATGCATTTTTTTCTTAAAGGGGTATGGAAGCATTAGTAGTTGACTATTTACGTGTACCAGTTGTTGGAAATCTGGCAAACAAGGCTGGACATGTTGCTGTTGCTCTTCTTGCACTCATCACTTTAGCTGGATTTTTGCAAGTTACTTATTTAGGTAATGGACTTGGAAATGCCCTTATTTCGCTTTGGAAATTATAATATTTTTAGTATTATTTTAATTGTATTTTTTGTAGTAAAAAATGTAAATATTGTATTTAATAAAATTATAACTTTTTCTGTTTTTTTCTTTTTGTTGTATGAAAATAGATACATTGTTTACTGCATAAAATATAAAAAAGATGTCAAAAATTAAAACTTGATTATTAATTCTATTTAAATATACAACTATTATTATAAATTATAAATTCTGATAAATTACAAAATGAAGTATGCATTAAATGGTCAATTTTTTTTTTATTTATCTACTAAATAATTTCAAAAATCTTAAATATGAATGACTTTTTCTTCACCCTTGTCTTTCTCCCAATTGTTTGGGGTCGGCTTCCTTTGTCCTAAACCTCCACTTGTTTCAATTTTCTACATCTACTCACACACCAACAGCCCTCATATCATTCTTATTCTTATTCAACCATCTGTTTTTTAGTCTTCTTCTTCTTCTTTTCCCTTTAACGTTTATTTTCATTACTCTTACTGCTTTTGTTTCTTGTCTTTTCACATGCCTAAATCTTCCCTATTAATTTTCTCTAATCTTGTCCACTATCGATGCTACATCCAATACTACCTCTCACATATTCATACCTTATCTTCTCTTGTCATTCTCATTTTCGCAACATTTATACACATTTATGTTCTATTCTATCAACCACCCAATATTCCGCACCAAATTGGAATAATTGATCTCATTACATTCCTGAAAAATTTACTTTTTTGCCTCATTAGAATTTTCTTATAAAACGTCCAACTATCCATTTCATTTTAAATATGAATGTTTCATTGTAAAAAAAAAAAAAAAGTAAAACATTTATAATATGATTTTTTTTGTTATTTATTTGAAGATGAGATCAGATATTATTTATAACTAATGGATTATTTGTGAATTTATTTAATTGAAATCACAAACATTTTTAAATTCTAGTACTACAGTTTTTCTCCAAAATAATACATAATCAAGAAATAAATAATTATTTATAGGTTTTTTTTTTTTTTTACTTTAATCATAGAAAATTACAAGACTAAAACAGTTCAAACAATTATATCTTGAAAAGTACACACTGAAATCATTATAAGTCACTTAATTTTAATTTACCTTCATTTATAGTTAAAAATGATAAATCTGCTAGAGTTTGTTCACATATAGCTTCACCAGCTCTCTCCCATACCTAAATAAAAGTTTTATTATTTTTGTATGGATTTGAATAGGAAAGTCTAATTAACAATTGAATACATACTCCTTTATATTTTAAATCATTAGTTTGAGGTGGTGGATACTTAAAATTTGGTCCAAAGTTTACAGACAATGTACAATTTTTGTATAATGATACTGTAGGAAAGTATTTTCCATCATACAAATCTACTGCACTTTCATTTAAACATTCTCCATTTTTATAATAAATTATTTTACTTCCAATTAATGGTTTTAAACTTTTTAACGCATCACGAGTACTATCGTGTGACTGTTCTTCGTAGTACAAATGACTTTTGAATTTGATTAATATCTAAATTACCAAATACATATAATATAATATTAACAGTACAATTAAAATAGATTTTTAGAAAAAAGTTATATACCAAATTCTTATGAGTGGGTGGTAAAGATATTATTTCATTAGGAAGACATATCATCAACCCTAATGTATCACCTTCACCAAAGCCATTACTATAATGTTTCCCTCGACTTTCATGGAACACTGTACCTTTTCTTTAAAAAAATATAAGCTACATTTGATGAAAAATGTACTTTATTAATTTTGACATCAATTATACTTACCTAGATCTCCATGAATAACCAAATTTATCATAGCCTAATGGTGCTTGTAAATTTGCAAATTCTTGACTCCACCCAATACGACAGGCTGAATTATCTGGCATTTCTTCAATTGTTGTCTCCCAATACCAATTTCCATTTGTAACACCTTACAATTAATTTAAAATGAATATTATTTATAAACATTGAATTGCATTTATTGATTTTATATGTACAAAAAAAAAAAAAAAATAAATAAATAAATAAAAAGATTTAAATTTTTATAAAAACATTTAGAAGTATATTGGTTTTATTATATTTAGAAATAAGAAAAAAATTAAGAAACCAATTTAGTTAAAAAAAAAAAAAAAAAAAAAAATATTAATTATCAATAATTAATTTAATATAATAATTCATTTAATTATCAATAATTATTATCAATAAAATAATTTTTCAAGAATATTATGACATCTGCTAATTTATTTATTATTTTTATATACAACTCACTATGCGTTGCTCGAGCCATACAATACCCTTTTTCTCCGGTAACTGATAATCTATCTTCAGAAATATGTAACTGTGGTGCACGATCGTGCAATGCTAATAATACTTGATTTGGACATAGAGGTCTGTATAACCATCCTGGAATCAATTTACCAGCAGACTCATTGGACTCATCAAATTCCTGTCTGAATGGAGCATGAGGATCAGGTTCTGCTAATATATATTTGTAACCATCTTTATTGAAAGGATGTTCAAGTGGATATCCATGAGCAGGTAGCTTAACATTTGATTGATCACCAGCATTTCTACCCTTTTTACCACTACCAATTCCACCAGCTCCATCACCAAGTGTTTTTCTTTTAGCACCACGTCCCTTAAGACCAGTTGTGATAGCTAGAAAATGTTATTACAATTGCATTAATTATTTAATAATATTTTGATTTTCTAAAAAGAATGATTAATATTCATTCAAAATAATTATCATTAATCTAAGTATACTTATGAGTAAATATATTTATTTAAAAAAAAGAAGACACCAGTTTTATTCAGGACATTTGATAAGCGCTTTAAAAGTGCCACACACTGAATTAGTGTGGAACAGAACTGTTTGATTGGAAAAGATTAATAAACATAATTTTTAATCAGATTCTGCACACTGAATCGGATTGGATAGGGATGGAACCAAATTGGTAGTCAACAAAATTTATATAGATTCTGAAACGTTTAAAATATAATTAGCTCATAAAATACACATACTAGGCACTAGACTACTCTAAATTAATTTCTCAAGTTGGTTTTTTTTTTGGCAATTAAATTTATAAAATTATTGATGAAAAAATTATAAATGAAGTTTAATATCTATGACAGGCTGTATAATAAAAGATAATCTTCAGGAAGAAATAGCAGACAGCTTTAAAGAACTAGGCAATTAATTATTATTAAATAGGTATTTTACAAGTGTCTAAAGATTATATGTCTGTGGGGAGTTCTGATGCATTCCGATAGAAATTTGATTCCATTCTGATTCAGTGTGTGGTAAATTTTAGGAGCCTCTTTTACCACCACCAGCATATATGATAACATTAGTAGTTCTTTTATGAACTTCAACTTAAAAAAGTTGTACACTATCAAATGATTGTTTGGTGGAAGATGCGCACTGTTAGACAAAAACTGGTTACTATTCGGTGCTTTATATTTTGAAACCATACAAATAGTGTCTATAGCATAATGTGTTCGATGTAATGAATAACATTTTTTTCTCTTATTATTCATAAGATATTTATTATATTTTTTCATAATCAATAATATAACTAAAATAATAATCTTGCTCCAAATTAGACATAAATTTGATTTAGTAAATTGATGGAATTGTTTATATTTTAACTTATTTAAATGTTTAATTATTTTTGATCTGTAATATGTGATTTAATATAATATTTTTTCTGTATATTGAATAGAATAGCTGTCGAATTATGATAGCAAAAATGTTGTTTATTAAAAATGTATTACAATTTATCAATTTATGATTGCATTGATAAATTTAGTCAAATTCATCATCTTAAAATAATATTATTAATAAATATTTAGTAGCTTATTTTAAATTATATAGAATTAATCCAGGAATTTATAATTTGTATTTGTGGACTTGTAAATTTTAAGATTAATTATTGAAGCATATTTTTAACTACATATATCTATAATAAATAATTTGTATATTTTATTTTGAAACTGTATAACATACTAGGTTGAATTCCAGTTTCTGTAACTTTAAGATGACCACCTTTGATCATAGCTTCATAGTTAGGTTTAATTTGAGAAATATTAAATAAAAGTTTATATGATTGAGAACCATTATCCTCATTTTTGACACTGAATAAAATATCTGTTTCCTTGACTAATGATCTGGTAATCTAAAAAAAAATTATTTTTCTTTAAAATGCAATAAAAATATGTTGTGTTTTATAATATAATATTAATTAATATAAATAAAAATTAAATATTTATATAAATTATGTTTTTAAAAACGAAAGAAATTAAAAATTAAAATAATGTTAGTTGTGGGAAGACCAAATAAGACTATTGATAAATTTAATTTACTAATTGATTAACATACAGTTGAATGCCATGATTGAGTAACTCTTCTTGCAGTTGTAGTCATACTTTCCCAATGTGATTCTATAAATGGAATTATTTCTCCATCCTTAGAAAAATAATCTTGTGGATTTCCACTTTTAATACTTTCTTGCATAAGGTTTCCAATTGCTGTCACACACATTTGCGGAAACACTAAAATATAAGGTTAAATTATTATAATGGCAACATTTAAAATTAAGATCAATACTTACTTGCTGGATTTTTTTTGAAACTTTCAAGACCAGTGGGCGAACAATTTTTACAAACAAATATATAATTTACCATAAAAGGGACCAATTTTCCGAGCTGATAACTAATGCAAGATTCATGATACCATCGGTTACAATTTGCACATAATAGCTCAATAATATTATAATTTCTTTCTTTATTGCTAAAATAATGTTATATTAATAATAAGTCAATTGAAAATTATATTTAAAACTACAAATGCTTAAATAAAAAAATTTTACCAATAACAGTTGATTTTTGGATTATTATTTTCAGCTTTATCTGTACTTGGTGTAGTTTTAGTGGGATTTTCTTTAGGCAAATCATTAACATTTGTTGAGGTTGTTTTAGTTTGAATGAGTTCAGTAGTTTTTAAATTACTACTCTCATCCATCTTTAATCAAAATCTATACATTTACAATGAGTATTTTATATATGAATTACTTAATATAGTACAGGTTAGATACCTATTACACAATAATAAATTGTAATTAAGGTTGGAATTGTTACCTGATAGTTTTAGATCTTCTAGATAACTTAACAACTAACGACTGTAATTTGAATACATTTAATTTTGTAAAGTTAGCACTTAGAGCACTATAAGCATTTTAAATAATAAAATGTAAAAAAAAATTCAAGGTTAGGTTATTGTTTTAATTGCATATTTTATTCTTAGCATTGTATTCATTTCAATTTAAAACTATAGATGTATAATAGATTTTAAGTAAGTTTATAGTTGAAACTTAATCAATAATTATTTTATAATTGGCGGATGTTTTGATTATTTTGTTACACAATTTAGCTTTTACGTTCTACAGACTTCAAAATAATTTTAACACAATTTAAACTGTCACTTTACTGGTTAGTTTCTAATCTATGAGATATTTTGAAAAGTCTAGGTACTTGTACAATTATTTATATTGTAAAATCAACTGCACTTGAATATTAAAGTGAATTAAACTATTGGAAAATATTAACTAATCAATATGAAAGGTAATGAAATTATTTTTATAGTTAAAACTATAAAAATACAAATCATCACACACATAATTTAATAGAACATAGGTCTAATAGGTCTATTGAATTATTTTTTTAGATATTTGTGTTTACAAAATTTAGTTTAGATTTTTGTTTACTAAAATGTTAATACAATTTCAATTAAATAACTCACCTATGCGAAACTTTGAATATACGATAACATAAAGTATAACAATCGTATGGAGATGAAAAAATGAATAAGAAACACTATATAGATGTTTAACGCAGAACTGCAGTTGAATTTGGAAAACGTATAATAATTTAATATAGTTGTTGAGATTTCAAGCCGTTAAAATTTTCACGATACCCGGCAGGCGGTGGCGGTAACAAACAATGGATCGAAAAATCAGATATCGGTCGGGGTTGGTTAACTAAATCGTCACGCAAGTAGATCACCAACGGCAAGTGCATCAATTTATTTTTATTTATAAAAATAGAAGTGTTGAAAACGTAGAAAATTTATCGACCTGAGGATAGGGTCGATAAGATACATAAACAATGATTTTGTTTTTTTTTAAAATAATGTATATTCTAGTTTATGATTATAATATATAAATAACATCTAATGTTAATACAGTGTTCGGAACGTCCACTAAAAAATATAACTCGTTTACGTTCAAATTCAGAGCATAAAAAAGGAACACGTTCATTTGGCAGTTCATTTAAATGTTCTTATTTTATATTTATGAATCACCTGCATTCTGTATAAATGGAACCTTTACAAAATGTATTAAATATATTTTACTTTATGTTTAAAAAATATAATTAATCATATTATGATCAATTTATTATTTATACATACATTTTTAAAATACCAAATAAATTTAGAGCTCCAAAAGTCGTTCAAATTCATAAAAAATATAAACGTTGCTTATGTTCATGTTTTATTTGAAAAAAGCGAGTAATATTCATATGTCGTTCACAAAATATGAACGTGAATGTGTGAACGTGCGTTTATGAACGTCGTTCTTTCAAAACTCTGGTTATGTATAGGGAATATACATACATTTTTAAAATACATTTACTATAAATAAACTGTATAAATATTAGTATATGAGTTTTAAAATTAAATAATGTATTTAATTAATGATCTTAGGTACATACGATTGCACTTGAATATTTATTTTATTATTATTTTTTTTTTAGTTATAAATCCGTGGATTTATTTGTTGCAGCTCTCCATGCTTCTCTATCGTAAGACAATTCCTTCAGGTCTTTGTAATTTCCTTTATTCATATCCTGCATTATCTGTGTCATGTATTCTGCCCTTGGTCTTCCTCTTGCAATGTGTCCTTCAACATCTCCTTCGATTATTTTCTTTAGTAAACCTTCATGCCTTAGTATGTGTCCTATCATCTTACCTCTTCTGGATTGAATACTTTTCCATATTTGTCGTTGTTCCTTTATTTTATCTAGTACCTCATTGTTCGTAACTCTCTCGGTCCATGGTATTTTAAGCATTTTCCTAAAGCATCACATCTCAAAGGTTTCTAGTTTTTTTTTTCTTTTGAGTTTATTGTCCAAGTTTTGGATCCAAACAGCGCTACACTCCATATATAACTTTTTAGGAATTTCTTCCTTATTTCCACGCTGACGCTATTGGTTGTTAGTATGTGGTTTTTGTCTTGAAAGGCCCTTTTCGCTTGTGCTATCCTGCAGATTATATTAGTTTTGCTGCGGCTATCCTCCGTTATAATGATTCCTAGGTATGTAAAAATATACGAATATAAAAATATAAATATATATATAACGTATATATAAATATATGAATATACGAGTATGTAAATACGCATGTTAGATAATGGTAACAATCTTTTAAATGTTCTGTAATTTGAAAAATCGATATAGTTCTTGCTTAAACAGCAATCATTTCCAGACAGTTCCTCAAGGTAGGTATTACATAAAATAGATGAAATCTATTTAATTTATTCAGCTTTTCTTCTTTTCCAGACTGATGTGAAGTATTTTTAAGTCTTAAGCATTAGACGCTAACACCAATTTAGTGATGTTAACGTGTCATTACAGAAACGTGACAATATAAAATGTATAGTAAGATTAAAATATCTGTATATTGGGTTGTTAAATTCGTTTTAGTAGGTATAAATACAATACGGAACATGTATGTAATGTTTCATATATATTTCATATGATCGATGATTTTGGAATATGATTGAACTAACATAAAAAATCAGTCGAAAAATTATAAATTCTAAAAATATATTCATGAAAATGGTTATTTACGAATGAAAAACAGTTTTTTCAAACCAAAACGAAATTTGGTTCCTTAAAAATAATAATAATAATATACTGGTTTTTTGTAACAAATATACATTGGAACAAGACGTGTATTGTGGACTAACGCATGTGTGCATGTTACTATTGTAATCATATAACGTTATCGTTATGTAGACGGTGGTGGTCATTAGAGTTATTACGCTATGGTGATGGTGGTAGACATAATAGTATTATTACTCTATGTGGTAGACAAACAATGTAACCTATATCAGATATATATATACCATAGATTCTATGGTGGTAACACGGAGTCGACATTGACGACGTGGTGATTGTGTAGTGATAACATATAATAATAATTGATAAGACTAAAAAGTTGAAAAATAATAAATAATATCATATCGTTTTGACGTTTCAATTTATGTCACTTCTAGGTTCGAGTTGCGTTTATTCGTGAGCAGCATTACATAAAAATTTATTTTTTAATAATAAGTTTTTTAATTTTCATGAAAAATGACGGGTAGGTATCTGTTTTATAGAATTATTTATAAACGATTTAGTACTCTGCCAATAATTTATTAATTTTATGTGCAGATATTGTAAAACAAGCAGAGTCCTATGAAGCAAATGAACTGTTTGATATTAAAAACTCATACTATATTGGAAACTACCAACAATGTATAAACGATGCTCAGAAAGAACCGGTAATTGTTGTTTTAATTATTTTTAAGTTGTAATAATGTGTTAACAATATATATTTGTTTAATATTATAGTTCATTGTTATTCAATTTTAAATATTTAAATTATTTTTTTATTTATTCAGCCAAATTATGGAAATTTACGTTTACAACGTGACATATTTATGTATCGTGCTTATTTAGCACAAAAAAAATTTGGCATTGTTCTAGCAGAAATAAAAAGCAATTCAGCAGCAGAATTGAAACCATTTAAATTATTAGCTGAATATTTACAAAATTCAGGTGATAGGTAAGATAATTTTAGAAAAAAAATTAACTTTTTTAAAAAGTCAGTTGTGAATTGGTTATAATTAGAGTTAGGATGTTGATGACTTAAAAAACACACAAAAATACCATAAAAAAAATGTTGAAATCCCTAAAAACTTCAAAAAATGAATAAATCTAATTAAATAAGTGAAAAAAATGTGTAACCGTGTATGATCGGTATATGTCTGAAAGAGCATTTGTTTTATAATGTATAACACTTAAACAGTAAATCTTATCAGTACGTAATAAATTTAATCACAACAAAAATCCCACAATAATAATATTAAAATGATTTTATATGAATGTTATATAAATTTTCTTTAAAATCTAAAATTTAAGAAAAATACTGCCCTCACATAGTATAAAAACTATAAAAAAATTACCTAAAATATGAATAAATTACTTAAAAATGTTGAAAAATGTTGTCATAAAATATGAATTTATACCTAATAATGTAAAATATAATTAGAATATTTTGCAACAAAGGAGCATAAAACAAATTTTTAGCTAAGATAATATTGTATAGAATCAAAGGAAAATGAAAAAAAATGCAAAAGTCATCAACATCTTAATTCTAGTTATAATTTTCATTATTATTTTCTGTGTTGAAAGTTTTTTCATAGTTCTTGTACAAAGTTATTTAATTTATAAATCGTAAATATTTATGCCTGTTTATCGTCAATATATAATATTATGTACTGTAGTTTAGTATAAAATATGTACAGAATTACATATGCGATGGTCAGAGAAAATGATTTTCATTTTTGGAAAATTTGATTTAAGAGATTAATTGGAAATTGTTATTAAAAAAAGATTAATAAAATTAAAGTATAACAATTTGAAGTATGATATTTATAATGTTAAAAATTACAAATGAAAATTTAAACTTCTCGACTACATAGTTACATGAAAATGTTGATAAATATTTAATCTCAAAAATTATTTTTAAAAATATGAAGTATACTAATAATAATATGTTTAATTTCAATTATTTTAAGGAGTTTAATATTAAAATCATTAGAACAAGAATTGGAAAGTATGTATGAAATAAATCATTCACTTGTTATTGTTGCGGCAACAATTTACAATCATGAACACAATTATGAATCTGCTCTTCGAGTTCTTAATAATGATGATACTCTAGAAGGGTTTGTACTTTTTTTTTTACTTAAACCAAAATACAATAAAGTTTCTGTTGATTCATGTTAATTTATTACATTTTTTAGTGTTGCATTGTCTCTGATAATATATTTAAGAATGAATCGAGTAGATTTAGCTATTAAAGAATTTCGAAAGCTAAGAGAGAAGGATGAAGATGCAACATTAACACAAATGGCACAAGCTTGGTTAAACTTGGCAATGGTAAAGGAATATCAGTGTTTTAAAAAATTATATTAATCATTATGTTTAATTAATAGCTGTTGAATTATAACCATTTTTTGTAATAAAAAAAAAAAAAAAAAAAAAAAATTATATATAAATTAAATTATTGTTGAATATATAATTAAATCTACAGTTAATGATTATAATTCACATCATTATAATTAGTAGAGTTTTAAAAATAATAATTTCAATACTAATATATTATTGAATAGGGCGGAGAAAAATTACAAGAAGCATACTACATATTTCAAGAACTAACTGATAAGTATGGAGTCACAGCTTTACTATTAAATAGTCAATCAGTATGTTATATTGGACAAGGTGAATATAAAAAAGCAGAGATTTCTTTACGTGATGCTTTAGAAAAAGATAGCAATGACATTGATTCCCTAGTAAATTCATTGTATATTTCTGGTCATGTGAAAGTACCAGTTGATGTAAGTTAATATTCAAAATTATTACTCTTCAATTTTGATTGACAATTTTATTGTTTATTTTCATTACAGGTAACTAAAAGGCAGTTAAATATGTTACGAGATGCTTACCCCAATTCTGATTTTATTAAAACTTATAATAAAAAAGAAGCTGAATTTGATTTATTATCACAATCATACCAATAATTATCCATGTATTAATACATCTTGTGAACTAAATATATATATATATATAAATATATATTATTTTTATTTACTTTAAAACTATAGGTTATTTTGTAGGTATACAGATGTTTAACGTATATGTTAATATGCAAATGTTAATTTATGGATTGAATAGATACATAATTTTGTATGAAACCTATAAATTAATTTTGTGCATTTGAAAATATATATTAATGAATATTAATGATTAATTTTAACATTTTTGAATTTATTTTTGATGGTTAGAATTGTGTTGCACTTGATTACTGATTAAAAATATTATGTGATATAACTAATTAAATCTGGAAATTATTAAATTCATAGTTGTATGACCTCTGCTGGTATACATACATATACAATTAAATTTGTCTAAAATGGTTTATGAATATGCTGAATAAGCTGAAAATTTGTTATTATTGAATAAGTTTCAAGTTTAGCCATAAATTTCATCATAAATATTGTACTGGATAAGCTGGAAAAAAAATGGAATATTTAATGAGTTCTATGGGATTCTGTCGTAGGCAGTTGTAACTGTATGTATAAGAAAAAGTAATTGATTTTGTGAGACATAATATAACTTCTTCAGTATTTATCAGTCCATTCAATATAAATTATTAAACATTTATTTTTTAATAATTGTGGCATTAGGGTATTAAACTTTAAAATTACCGATAATTATAACAGTAACTTTCTAATTAACAAGTAATATATTTTTCAAATGTTATCATTGTTCCCCAAACATTTATTCCTTTTTTAAACAATAAAATATTAGTTGATGTAGTATAAAATACGGAATCATGATGTGTATTTTAATTTTACCAAATATATTTCATAAATAGAATGCAAACTATCTTCGTTTGTTTGTAGACCACGTAGCTTCTAGGAACCGAATTTCATTTCGGTTTGAAAAAACCGTTTTACATTCTTAAGTAACCATTTTCATAAATATTTTTTTAGAATTAATAATTTTCAACTGATTTTTTATGTTGGTTCAATCATATTCTAAAATCATTGATAGTATGAAATGTATATGAAACATTACCTACATGTTTCGTATTGTATTTATACCTACTAAAACGAATTCAACAACCCAATATACAGATATTTTAATCTTACTATACATTTTATATTGTCACGTTTCTGTAATGACACGTTAACATCACTAAATTGGTGTTAGCGTCTAATGCTTACCTCGTAGCACAATAGCTCACTGGCGTAGGTAACGTACGACGGCGTCCTGTATAGGTGATTTTAATACGTTTAAGTATTTTGCAGAGTTACATGGTATACCACGAATGGTTGTGGTGGTTCAATGAATTTATCAAAAATATTTTGTATACTGGCGTCTTGTATAGGCAATTTTAATATGCGCATGTATTAGCTACAATTATATGGTATGCAACGAACGATAGTAGTCCACAAAAATGTTCAACAAAATGAGAGCGATAAAGACGTCTATTTATTATTAGGCATTCTGTGGAGTGTATCGGTGGGATTCGATGGCAACTGCTAATAGCTGCCAGTAGGATTTATATGCATTAAATTTATTCGGCCGAAAAAAGAAAATATTTTGTTTTCATCCAGATTTGGCCATGTACGGTCGTGAACAACCGAATTTATTGGACGTAATGTGACCGGTAAAATTTAATGTCATACTTTTATTTTTTTTGACCGCAGTTAGCGGATGCCGGGTCTAGCCTGAGTTTCATCGATTGCAGTGATATATATTTATTAAAGTGTACTAGTTTGTAATTGTTGAGCTAAATAGTTAATCTGGTGGCTAATTAAAAAAAGAAGTGTCTCAAAAATAATTTTAACAAAACTTGATATGCAAAAAACAATAGGTGTATTTTTTTGTCATTATCTATTCGTTTTTAATGTTTAGATAAAGATAATAAAGAGTATATTTTTATTTTTTAGATTTGGGTGGAATATATTGTATCCATTTCGATAAACATTCTAACTTTAGGGGTTATGGTGAGACGATTTGGTTAACCACTGTCACTGATTAGTGTTCAGCGTTGATTGATTCCGGATGAGTAACCAAATAATGAAGCTAGTTCACATTCATACAATACTTATTCTAACCTTCCAACTAGTTGAAAAAACTTATAGTTTCTCTATATCCTAATATACCAATGACCACCAAAGTTGCCATGGATAAAAAATGTAAATGTTTTAATGTTTTATAAAAAAAAGGGAAATTATATATTTAACTCTGTTGGTATTTTTGTCTGTATCATAATCAAATAAAATTATTAAATCTTAACGGGAAATATAATATTATATATAATTATATAATTATATAAATATAAATGTAATGAAAATGAATGGCTAGTGAGCAAATATTAATAGAATTTAAAATCAATTTAGCTTGATGATTATTACGGTTGTTGAACAATAAATGGACAGTAATTTTATCGAATTATGTTATAGTATTGAGTATAAGTTGTAATTTATGGTATACATCTTAACGAATACGAGTGCATACATAATTCTAAAAACTTTTTTTTTGCTAAAAAATATATGTTTTAATTCTAGTATGTAAAAGTAAATGTATTTAATGCTTAATAAAATAATTTTAATAATTTATAACTGTATAATGTTTACTTTAGCTTAGATTATAAGTTTATTCTCTAAAGAATTGCTTTATTGTTATTATGACTATTATTAGTATTATTAATCAGGTTTGATTAGTAAATGAAATTTAGTACCTAATTATATTTAGCACATTGTTAATAACAAGTTACATCGTGAAATTACAGTAATTAAATTTCTTTAGCAAATAAACACCAAATAAAGTAGTTAAACATTTAGTTAAGATTAAAATATATTTATAATATAAATGATATATTATGTATATTATTATACATTTATATATGTTATTATATAATAATGTTAATTTTTCTGTATTAATGTAGTAATTTTAAAATCCTATACGATTCGCTTTAATTTATGTTTTTTTATGTATGCGTAACATTTAAACCGCATTACAATATTATTTATTATTATTATGTACAACATTAAAAGTTTAGATTAAAAAGATTAAGAGAGCACTTGTATTTTATAAAACAAATACCTTTTAAAGATTAAAAATACATTAACTTTCACTATTCTTAAAAAAAATGTTACCTAGTTTACATATTTGAAAATTTAAACGTAAAACATATTAAGTCAAATGTTGATGTATTCATTTTATTATGATTAATAATAAAATTCATTGGACTGTCAAATTAAAACACGAAATAAATAATTAAAATTATAATAATTATATTTAATTATTAATTAAAACTGAAAACCTATATTTTCTTACAGATAAATCAATAAAAAAACTTTTACAATTTTAATTTTTGATATAGATTATTTTTATTATTCGTGGATAAAACAATAATATTTAATATATGTATTATTATAGATGAATATCAATTTAACGCTGAGACGAATAGAAAACTATTCATTATTACTTAAATTCAGAGCAATATACAATGACATACTTAAAATTATATTAACCGGAGTCAAAATGTTTGTTATTGGGAACACGCTGTTCTCAAATCGTAGTTACGCTACACTTATTATAATATGCAATATATAAATATTATGTTAATGCAAATATGGTATGACAATTTCTAAACGATTTAAAATTTAAATTGAATAACGGTTTATTATAATTTATATTAGACACATTAAAATATAAAACAACGATTGTTCAAATAGCTTGCAGGCAGGGTTCAAGCACAAAGATATTTTGATCTTTTTTTAATTTTGAATTTATTACTTCTTTTGTACACGTTTTGGTACCTTTCTGACTTAATTTTTTCTTCGTAAACATATTGCACTCGCTACTAAATCTAGTCAATGATTTATTATTTTTTGGCGTCAGTGAACGATAAAATTAAAATAATAGTATAATTTTGTTTAGATTTAAATTAATTTTTTTTTTGTTAGATTTTAAAAATTCTATGACGATATGACTGGTAATAATAACATATTTCAGGAAAATACTATATATACTGTTTTTTAATCGTTTTAATATGTTTTGTAATGATTAATATAATATTGTCATATGGAATGTTTTTGTGAATATTAACTCTTTCATATTCGTACTCATTAAAACTGTAATTGTATGTAATCTGTTTATGTGTGTGTGCGTGTGTTTATACGTGTCTTTATCTTCTTATTTATAATGAAATAGTTGAAAGTTAATTCTTGTTATTCGTATATTATTAAACCACAAAAAAAAAGTAAAAAAAATAATACTAAGTTTTAAATTAAAACCATTATATTCTTGCTACTAGAAAAACCTGCTCAAAAAATGATATTAAAATTATTCAATTATTTCCCTGAATATCATTATTTTCTTTTTAGTTATGCTTATTAACTTAATACCTTTTTTTTTCTACAAAATAATTGTCCAGTACGGTTGATTTAAAGATTATTTTATATTATAATATGTATAATTTTAATGGTTATGTTATAGTTTAAACCCGAAATCCATCAAAACTATTTTTAAATAGTCCAAACTAGTTTCCACAAATTCCTTTAGTTAACTAATTTTGAAAAATATTCTATCATTAATGACAGTAATACATAAATTATGAACGGAAATTGATAATAATTTGTGAATTGTTTTTAACCTGTTTTAAATAATTTTGCAAACGTAAACATGTATTTGAATATATTAATATTAATATATATATATGTAATAACTTTTTTTAATAAATTGAAATGTAGTACAATTGTAAATATGAGTATACATAATTATATATAAAAAAAATTATTATTTATGGAGTTTTTTTACATAAAAATTTCAAACGAGTAGTTTATGAGTGTTATAATACATTTGTTATATACTTCATAAATTAAGTAATTAAATTTGTAATAAAAAAACTGACATTTTTAAGTTCCCTTGTTTTTCATGAAAATTAAAATATAATATTAGAAAAAGAAACAAAAGAACAACATAGTTCTCCTAGGTAGCACGTCGAGAGAAGAAACCGTCTTACGGCTTCAAATGTTGGTAACATATTTAAACAAAGACCTTAGACATCATGTAAAAACTTGTTTACAGTTTACTGTATCACTAATTTCCTACTAAAGCTACAGAGTATGTTAAACATATGAAATCTCAAGTGATTAAAAAATTTGAAGAAATCAGTGGCAAAAAATTAATGTCTTTGTTTTTTTAATTGTTTTTTTTATTGATTAAAATACTTATTTTGCTGCCACGCCTGGTAATATAATTTATAATAAATACATTTTATTTTATTTAAATCCTGTATATTTATTTAGTACATTTTAATATTTTTTTTTATTTTAAAATAGATTAGTAATTGAAGATGATTCAATAATTGAGGTCAAATTTCCTTATACAGCAAAAGACTATTGTTATTGTATTGATATTATAAATGAGCGGTTCTTAACCTTTTGTTGATCACGGACTCCTGATGAAAGATTTTTAGATATTGCGGACCTCCTTACCAATTTTTTTTTCAAAAGCATTTTTTTTTTTACAAAATATTTCATATTGTTAATACCAAAATTATAATAATGATTTTATATAATAAATTATAATAATAGATATAAAAAAACATATATTTTTATAATTATTTTTATTACACTTAATTTTTTAGTTAATTTAATTTTAAATTATAGTTGATGGTTTTAAAATATGACAAAAATAAAGAAAACAAAACTAAAATGTGGTAAAATAAGGTAAAAATAATATTGGTAAAAAATGTAATGTCATGTAATTTTTTCGTTATTTTCAGACAAATAGACTTTAACGAAATCATAATGTATGATTATGATTTTTGGATACGAATGGAAAAAAAAATTAGATCTGTAAATAGGTATTTATCTGTAAATTCTATTATAATCCATACTATAGAAATGTTATATTAGTCCTTAATGTAAATAGAAGATTGCATAATGAAAATAATATACAATCAATAGGATAATCAACATATACCTACTTTTAATGTATTTTAGTTTTTATCAAGAATGTTTATTGCTATAGATAATTAATAAATAATCCGCAGTATAGTAGACAAATTTTTCTATTGGATATTAAAGATTTACTACACATAATAACTTTGAAAAATTTAAGTTGTAACATTATATAAGTACCTAGATACTAAGGTTAGATAAGCTTAACGTAATGTCTAATTATTATTATTAAAAATTATAAAATAAAAAAATTATATAAATTACATAAATTTGTGTAATTATTGATAACTTATAAGGTTTTACAATTATTACAAATGTCTAATTCATATAAGAATAAAAAATTATTGTACAAATAGGTGACCTAAAGCGAAACAGACGCAACACGTTTGTTATGAAAATATGCTCTTACCTATTCAATTTTAATGAATTTATTATTTCATTATTAGTATTTAAAAAAGTAATTAGGTTATAAATGTAAATCAAGTCGTGTTATCATGGGCGGAAATCGGGGGGAAGGGCTTGAGGAGACTAAGCCCTCCAGAAATGTAAAGTACAGGTCTTAGCCCTTCTAGCCCTAAAATTGTTAAGTGTTTAAAAATACAATAATTATTATAATTGTAAAATGTATTTTTAATAACTGAATTAAAATAAAATTTTCTGTGATAAAAATTAAATCAAATTCATAAGATTTTACTAACTTTTTGTCATGACTTGGAACGATCGTAATTAATATAATATTAATAATATGTAATAATACCCGTATTGTTTGTTTAATTTAATTAATTAATAATTTATGTTTAAAATACCTACTCCAAAAATGTTTAAGATAAGGCATCTAATTGTTTTTTTGATTAAATTGTTGAGTATATCCAATTGTCAAACTTTGTAAATTGCCTTGTTGAAATAAATAATTGTGTACAAGGGCACCTATAGGTGTAATAAGCAAATAATGCTCAGCCCCCCCCCCATTTATTTTATCAAATTTCCGTTTATGCGTGTTGTACAAAGTTTGTTGTTCTTAATATATTAGTACAAAGAAATATTATAATAAAATATAAATATAAATATATAATATTAAGAAATATTATAAAAACTTTTTTCCTTTATTTTTATTTCTGTTTAAAGATATTCTTTTGAACGTTTTTATTTATTGTGCTATTGTTGTTATACCATACATTATTATTGTATGTAGTCTTTGATATTGATATATCAAAATTGTATGAATAGTTTTTCTGTACTTAATGAATATCGATAAATCTTTAGAATTTCAGTAAATCAGAAATAATTTACTCAACATTAACAAGCCGGTCGGTTGATTTGCAAGCCAAGCTTAAAACCGAATGATTGCACTTCACTTGTAATAAAATAACAATAGAAGACTTAATTATTCTTATTAAATTCTGCAACATGAAATGGGTTTAAACAGCACTCATAATGGCTGAAGGGACAATATCAATGAAGATATTTTTATGGGTTCTTAATACCTATATCTACAATCGCAAAATAAGATAAGAACAAACATTTTGCGTTCATTTTAACCTTAGTTTAAAGGGTACAAAAATAGTGGATTTGAGAAAAATTAACAAAACATTCAAACAAGATAAAGAAAAAATTACTTGATCAAATTTAATGACTTTTGTGTACAGTATTTTTTTTATTGATCATAAGAAATCTTAAAATAAAAATGTAATATTACATTTATATTTTTATTGTAATATTTTTATGACTAATTTTTATGCGATTCTACGTATAATCAATCATAGTGTATCCATCAAAATATATGCCATCGATTAGCCATAAGAAGTGCGTGGATTTATATGCATTTGTATATTTATTCTGGTTGGTCATATGATATGCTAAGTTAGCACAAAATGTATTTTATAACTTGACGATTTAAACAATTACATTTTTTCAGAGTATAGTTTTGCATTTTTCGATATTTAACCATTTATTTTTATTTTAAGTGATTATTTTACGGTTTTAACTGCATATTTTATCTTTTAGTACATATTTCGATAATTTTTTTTGTTTTATTTTTAAGATATTTACTAGGTATTGTAATATAAGGATTAAATTTGTTTATGAAAAATGTAGAAAAGTATTATTAAAAAATGAATACTACGACATACTAAAATATTAAAATTTTTAAATGGTGAAAGTGAATTAATTCAAACCGGCGAAGATCCAAATTAAATGATATATTTTTTAAATAGACACTTAATACTTTTTTAAATTTGAAATGATTTTCAAGATATAAAAATTTGTTGACTGACAAACCTCAATCAAATGACAAACATAATATAAATTTAGAAAAAAAAAATTAATTTAGGATTTATTTATGATATTAATTGATTTATTTTTTTTTATTTTAAAAGACAACCTGCGAAATTATTATGATTTTGGTTAGTAAATTCCTTTAAAATGAAGAAAAAAAAAAGGATTTACAGTAGGGTTGGATAATTTTAAACGTAATTTTTTTTATGTATTTCATTAAATTTTCAAAAAATAATTTTTTTTTTTTGCTAAATTTTAAGCGCATATTTTAATAAATTAGTGCATATATTTGTGCATGTTAAAAATTTTTAGAACATATTTGGTTGATTTTCAATGCATATAAATCCGCGCTATAATTATAAATAATAAGTTAGCATGATTATAGTGAGTGCAGATAGGAATGCTAGTATTAAAAATATTTTAGGCTTAAGTTCTAGTAACGATTTTAATCAATGTGAAATAGATATTACGTAATGCGCATAGAATATAATAACACTTGAATAATAGCTGATGATACCAACAAATAAAAAAACCTGTCCAAAAAATGCATCAATATCAAAATTATCCAATATTTTAATTCACGAGGTTCTTCTTTTACTATTTCCCTAAACTTCTCCATTTTATCATTAGTTTTATATCTATTATCTTTTTGTCTGTTCTGTCACATCACTGTCAAATACTTGATGACTATTTATTTTGTCACATATGTTACAGTTAAGACCCGAAGTTCGTTGAAACAGTTTTGATGAATTTTGGATTTTTACTGTAATATATATATTTATATATACATATAAATAAGTTAATCACTATTGTACAGTAAAACCTCTAAATATCGAACACCGTTGGTCGCTGCAATTTCATGTGTTTTTCAGAGATGACCGCTATTTAAAGGGAGACATTTTATTTTTAGGTTTTTATTAGGTTTATAAATTACATTTTTACATCAATTACATTAATACCTCTTAAAAAATAAAATTTATGGAAAAAAATAGTCACTATACGTTTGTATTGAAATCAAAAACAACTAAATCCTAAATGTACGGTTTTCCTGCAGCGTCCATATGTCGAGACGCCGAGACCCTAGTTTAGGGGTGGTGAAACTTTTTCGGGTTAGTTGCCAATATTTGGTATACATTTTTTTAAAATATACTCGCGTGCCAAAGGTTTACAAAAAAAAAAAAAAATATAAAATAGGTTTTACTAGATAAAAACAAAAGGATGTACTAATACTCATTTTATTACACATTTATTTGTTAAATTTTATTTTAAAAAATAGATTTTTAATTTATTATAAATTAAATGATTAAATGTTATTTTACTATTAATCATTATTTAGGATCAATACAACAATATACAATATTTTATTTTAATGTGATTTCTGTTGTTGTTTTTGTGTAAATAAAGTTTTAATATCTGGTGTATAGCTAGTAATTTTTGGTGAAACATAAGCAGTATTGGTTTCATTTATTAATGCAATTCTTTGCTTTGTTTTTATTAAATTTACTGTGGAAAATAAACTATTATAAGTGTATGTTAACAAAAAAGTTGATGGGATAGACTTTTTTTAATGTGTTATATGTGTTTGGAAGAGAGTTACAGACTTAAATAATTTTAGTATCAGAATTTTTTACCTCTTTTTCTTGAAGATGATGGATTTATATTTTTCAATTAGTTATCTTAAATCAATGCATTTTTGTTTCTTTGTATGACAAGACTAAAAATTAATTAACTCGAATTCAAATGTATCTATATCTTATTCATCGAAATTGCAGGTATCAGTGGATTTGAGAAACTTAATGTTACATTTAATCTTTTTAAAATGTATAAACCCATTGTTGTACTGAATAATTGTTTCCTTTTTAATACTAAAAAAAAAGCATTTATATTTTCATATAATTTAGGAGTCTCATGGATTTGAACTTCACTCAAGAAATTGTTTAAATATTGAAAATAATTAAATTTGTGGTTTTCCCTATTTCATATAAATATATTTAATTTTATTTCAAAGCTTTTTACTAAACCAAACATAAAATCTAAACTTTTTTTAGTACCTTGTAATTTTAAGTTGAGTTCATGTTGCAAAAAAAATTCAGTACAAAAACATTAAATTGCACAAAATATTTAAGTCTGTTAATTCAGTGTAAATTTTTTAATTGTCACTCAAAAATAATCGAATTTTATATAAACATTCTACTAAAAGGCGGCTTCTACTAAACCAACGAATATTATAGTACATCACGAGTCCGTTACGAATAGGATTGACTTCTTCTAATAATAATTTAAATTTCCTTTTATTTAATGCTTGGGTATTTATAAAGTTTACTATTTTTTTTACATGCTTTACAATATTTTCATATTGCATTAATCTGTTCTTAGCACATAATGCTTTCTGATGAATAGTATAATGAAAACCAATTAAATGATGTCCAATTTTTTTATAAAAAAAACACGATATTTTCCAATCATACATGGGACACCACAATTTTAGATAAATCTAATCCATTATCTTTAAGGACATTTATAACAACTTCACATATATTTTCCCTCTTAGTTTTAGCTGGTATGGTTGCTAATTTTATAAGTTCTTTATGAACTTCATCATTAATTCAGAATTGAAAAGTTATATAAATACGTGCAGATGATGTTATATTTGTACTCTCATCGATGCCAATTTAAAAAAATGAGTATTTATTTAGATCATGTATTAATTGATCTTTAATATTATAATTCATACTTAGATTCTCTCTCTAATGGTATTTCTACTGATTGATAAACTTTTTATTCGTTCCATAATTTTATTCTTATTATCAAAATTTTGAAAAAGATTATCGGTGCAATGTAATCATTTTAACATTTTAACGAACAATTCATAAATAATATTATTATTATTATTAATAATATTGTTCAAAATTAAAAATTAGGACTTGCATGTATAATCTACGCGTGAAAGAGACAACGATCGCAGTGGCTATAATTTAATTTTGTAAAATCAAACTAGAAGAGTCGGATAAAATAATAAAATCCACTGCGTCTGATGCCACAGGGAATATAGGGTAAACGCTACATCTCGATGCTGCAGGAAAACCGTACCTTAATACAACAACGCAGTAGTTATAACAATTCTTTGATGTGAAAAATTTCAACGATTGGACGAATAAGATAATATACTTTATACTATATATTAATATATGTAATAAAATATTATTTAATAGTATAGACTTTTATTTTTGCATGCTTCAATCATTCTTAATTTACCATAAAAGTTATTAATTTAAAAAATTAAAATGTCATAAAAATGTTAGTTATTTAAAGGTTATTATACAGAAAAGTGGTGAAAATGTCGCAGTTTCGGAAAAAACGTCAGTTATTTGGAGGTGTCCGCTATTCAAAGGTGACTGTTAAGGGAGGTTTTATTGTACTTATAACAATAATTGATTGAACATATATTTATGTAAGATCTGAAGTGGTACTAGGATAAAATTTATTTGGGATAAACGGAACAATAAATTTTATTTGATTTTAATTGTTTTTTACTACTTTCAACTTCAATATACTAATTATGATTCATACATTTTTCTAAAAGTATTAAACTAGGTCTGTTATAATTTGCTTATTTTTTTCATAATGGTTATGAATTAATACTGTTATGATATACAAATAGGTAGATCAAATGTTGTAATTAGAAATTTTGGGTTGACTGTAAAAATAACACCACATCCCTTTTTGTTTATTATAAAAACGATTACTAGAGAATTAAATTTGAAATTATGTTTAGTATAAACTTAGCTGATTAGCATTTATAATTAACCGAATGTAACATTTGTATTTCGAAAAATGTATACGAGATAAATACTTATCTTTTTATTGAACTTGTACTAATAAATAATAACGATTATATTTGATAATCTTAATGTATTTTTGTTTACAAATATCATTATGGTAATTTCGTAGTATGGAAATATCTTTATTGTTAGTCAAACAAAAGTTTTGGCTGGCACATTAATATGTATAATAAATTGGAACTGACATTTAAAAAAAATAATAATTATAGTCATCTTATTCCATGTTAACTCGAGTGTTAATAACAATGTGTTTATAAAAAAATTAAAATATATATAATAATCATAAACTGCGAGAGGTAAATGTCATGTATAATGAAATTTAATTTATAGTTTCATTAGGATTTCATTTTCATAAATATATACAAATTAATTATAACATAAAATAAATATTTTTATTGTTACTGATGGTTTTTTACCTTTTATAAATGGAAACATGTACATGACTGGTTGGTTTCAGCAATTATAGATAAGTATTGCTTTTACTGTTTTTATTTATACCTTTGATATTGTTCATTCGGTACGTTTGAACCAAACGAACGGTTTATGATCTAGAAAGTCAATACAATTGTTTAAGAAATTAGAGAAGATTAATCATGTTCAATGAATGATGAAACACATTATTATGCGTACTGAATTTTCTTGCTTAGCTTACTTAATTTTAAATGTTTCTATTGGTAATTAATTACTACCTAAATATACATTAAGATGAATTTAATTGAATATTGTTATAGTTGTTAAGGGTTATATGGGAAAATTAAACGTAATAGCCGTTAAACACGAGATTAAATACAAATAAACGTTTAACTATAAATTAATAGGTACATAGTTTATTACACAAACGATGCACTATTATAATTATTGGTTAGTAACTTTGATCTTCTGGAGTGTCTTAAATTTTGCATCCCAAGAAAAACATAAGAATGATTTTACGATAATATGTAAAAGATACCACTTTTGAAGTAGATACCTAGTTAATAATTAAAATATTATATTCAAATTTCGACTCAACCACCTATACATTAGTCATAATAATTTTACGTTTATTCTTATATATTTTATAGCATTGTAAGTATTACATTGTTTGTATCGATTGACAAGTTAAAACGAAATGAATACAATAATTGTATGAATAATTATTATTCCGAGGTATTTCTTTAGTGAAAATACAGAAATATTTTGCAATAGTTCAACTTTATTTTTTAAAAAATTTTTTTAATACAATTTTTTTTTTTTTTTGATAGATAAGATTTGTTTTTAATCGTTTTTATAACGTAATGATTTATCGCTTTAAAACTAAAAGTGACAATGCATAAGCTCGAATAACATAGGTTTGGATAGTGGAATATCGTACATTCGTCAAAATATTTCCAGATACCGTTTATTGAAATGTTATTTATAAAAATTATTTACGCACTGATACTACTTCAAAAAAATATTATGTAGGAACTTCTGTAGTTGAACTATATTTTATGATTGCAGTGCTATGATTTTTAAAATTTATATTAAAAATCACATTAAGTATTGAAGCTTCTACTCAAATTTATAATACAAACACTACCGTCATCGTTGAAACGATTACGGAACAGTAGCCAATCGATTTGCAAGAACATAATATAATATTCCGTGTGAATTTACTTTACAGTTATGGGGGTTATAAGGCTTATAATATTGCTTCAACAATCTAAATAAGTAAATCCTCATAGAAAAAATATAATAGTATGACGTTGTACCTGTATAAAAGTATAGAATTATACTGGACGAAAAAAAAATCACCTACTGTAACACGATTATTATTAGAAAGCATATTGTAGCCACCTTATAGATATCTTTATATTTTTTTTATTATTTATTATTTGGACAATACATATATGGATTTAATAAATCGAATTTACTGAAAATCCGATGAGGGCTTTCATTACCCTCGAAGTAGAAATGTGTCATACAAGTTATTGATTATCCTCAATGGACAATTCCATTAGGCACCACCATCAAAAAATGATTATGTGAAATTATGGTAGTGGTTGACCCTTAGGATTGATGTGCTGTGCGTATCGACGATTATCAATTACGCAACGTATACGTATTTCACGTTTATTTAGGTACACAAGTCTCGCTTGGTCCGGATTACATGATTGAGGTAATAAATTACTATCATATTATCGTGAGAATTCACACGCATGCGACAACCGTCATCTTTATTCAAATAAGCAATCTTGTTCGTGATCAAATGCATCTCAATTTCATACATTCTACGCTTAGATTAAAGTGCCCGTCGCCACACGAAGCTGTCTTAAAGGTACTGTTGCGTAAATATATATGGATTTATTATAATATAAGCATCCAGTGATGTATGTGCTCATATTTTTTGGATTATCTTATGATTTTTTCGTCACAAGTTCTTATAGTAATTATTTTACAGCATGATATGAATTTAACTAACACTGTTTCATCGTTATCATACATATGTAGAACCATTCACATAATATTCACCTGATATATCTACAAGCGATGTGACAATTAAATATGGTTAATATATGGATACATTGTGATTTGCTTTAGTCATCTTCGTCAATCACTTACAATGGTTAGGATTTTTTTTTCGGTTTTCAACAAGATAATTTATTTTAAACAAATGGTGAGTATATTTGAACTCGAAGAAGAAATCACTATTTGTCGTTACGTCTTTTGTTCAATCTCTCAGAAGAAAATCATTTGTCTATTGTAAAACTTTTTTAAAACTTTGGAATATATATTTATTTTTTTTTTTTCAATGAAAAAATACACGAGGTTACTCAAAAATGATCTTGTCTATATATAAAATATTTTGTCTATTATTTGATGTATTATATTATGACTTGGTTCATATGCGATTTTCGTCGACAAATATTTATATGAAGTTTGTAGAAACTTAGGAAACCTTCTGTCCTTTATTTATATACTTTTTAATTGTGCAAAGCAAATTTAATAACCACAAGTAGTTTGATAATTAATGGACGTAATACAAATAAGTAGTAATACTGTAAATATTATCGATAGTTAAAATGATCATTAGATGATTAAGTTTTACTTTTTCTTGTTATTTTTTATATATATGGTATGGTGTATATAGTATCATAATTTATATAAAATACGTTCTAAAAAGTTATAACGTTATGTGTCATAACTGGGAATGGGTCGATGATCCAACAACCAACGGGCAAAGAGTACATGGGACCAACAAACAATGGACCGATAAAATATAATAATATACAGTTTTTAAATCTTTTTAAAATTTTAAATTATTCATTATATTCTCATATCTTTGTTTATCGAATTTACTGTATAAGCTAATAGACCGATTATAGTAAAATACTACAAACACCCGTTAATATTTATTAACTTCGTTAACTATTATCTTTTGTATCTCATGTACACTCGTAAAGTCGCAACATCTAAGTACTCAATGTTACCAGATTACTATCTAAAATAACAATTATTATAATTATTATTTTCTACAACAAATTTAAAATTATTTTCTTCATTTTTTTAATAAACATTTTATTCAACATTTTTAATTAATAAATTATAAAATAACTTTTTTAATGATTGAAATTACACAGTATACTTCATATACAGCGAATTCTATGAGCACAGGTATTAAAACAATGAATAACATAACATTATATTATATTTTATCGGTCCTGTGGATTGTTTGCTCAATGTTTGTCGACCCAATGTCGTGATTTGTTATAACTTATGAATAAATCATTATTTTCTTATAATTATAAATATATTATTCAACCTTATTATTTTGCATATTTTGCAAGTTTGTTAACCTTTTATTTTTGTTTTTTATTAATACACAATACCTATATTTTTAAATAAAATGCGTTTTTTATATTTTATGTTATAATTGCATACTATTAAACAATCTATTGTATGCATTTGTGTATTTTTATAAATTATAAACTATGGTAATTTTATATTTATAATAATATTAACAATAATCATTTTTATCATGGAAAATATAGTAAATATATTAATGCATAGTGCGAAGGAAATAGTTTTGTTTCTTTAGGGCAAACGCAGTATATATTGAAATATTGCGTACTTACTTTAATCATAACTATTATTAATACAATCAGTTTTATATACTATTATATTTTAGATTCTGAATGAAGTTAGGATTTTTTTTTTTAATCTTGCTTTATCGAAAAGTTCATCAGAATAAATATAAGTTAATTCAACTATTTATATAATTGTTGTCCTTACCTTTGAAATTTCAAAGTAAAAGCAGAACACTATATTGGGTATGTTAATATGGTTAAACTATTAATAATAATTATATATCACTATTTTATTGAGCTATAACGTAATTTTTGTTATTGTATTTATTTCAAAGAATAATTTTATTTATTTTATTTAAATCCCCCATCGTAATAATAAATAATTTATATTATTTTTTAAATCTCTTTTTTTTTAAAACACATTTTAATTTCACTGTTGTTTTAAAATTGAATTTTTTTCAAGATTTGTCTCATATATTTTTTTTAAAGCACTTTTCTTGTAGTTTACATTCTTGACGAAAAGATATAGTTTTTGAGTTTAACAATATTTGCTTTTAACGCTTATATACGACAATTCCATTTAGTCTTTATATGTATGGGCAAACAAATAAAAAATAAAACGTAATCCAAGTTGTAAAATAAATAAAATAATGAAAAAGTGCTGATACATGATATAGAAGACGGGTTGAAAGATAAATAATGGAGGGTTAAGACACTATAAGTGTGAATGGGCTTAATTAGTTTTGAAAGCAACGAAGAATCATAAAAATTTTAAAACTATTCCGAATCCAGTTTAGTGCAATGAGTGTAGTTAAATGTTCTTAATTTAATTATACTCAATGTGTTTAATTAATAAAAAAGAAGAAAAAATGGTAAAATCAGAAGTTAAAACAGTGTATTTATCTTGAATATTCTAATTTGGTGCAATAGTCTATGGACTAAGTTAGTCTTAGTTGAAATATAACAATTATAGTATGTAAAATAAATTGTTTTGCTTAATAGTGACTAATCAAAACTTAAGAGATATTAATATAACTCAAATTAATTTTCATAAAATAATATTACGGTTTAATTAGATAAAATGCAATTAATTTGAAAATGCAATAGAAAATTATTTTGTTATTTTGTATTTTGTACTATTACGTGAATTTGTATTTTGTTAAGACATTGAACGAGTATCGTTTAAAGAACTTTTAACTGATATATGCCCGAAAATAACTATTTAAAATCTTGATGTTCTGGTTATGAAAAATATGCATGATTTATTTTATTTTATCAGTATATTTTTTTGGTGTTTATGAAATACACTGATGATTTATTTTATCCCACATGTATAAATAAAATATATTTACAAAATATTATCAATACATAATAGGTAATAAAAAAAAAAAAATAAAATTATAACAGTTATTAATATTATATTATTTATGCTTGATTGACAATACTAATATGGCAAATTTTTTATAGTGAATATATACTAATACAAGAATGAAATTTTCTTATCATTGGTTTTTATTCAGGATCTAAAATCATTTATAATTTAATTTTTGATTTTAAAGTTATTTAATTTATCGAAATTTAATTGAATAATAATTTTTTATTATATTTATGAACGCACCTTTAAATAACTGTTGAAAAATAAAATTTACAAATCATTTTTCAAATACAGATTTTAAAATAATTTATGTATAATACTATATATTTAAGCCGAGTTTACACGGGTCGATCGCAGTCGAACGACTTTCGCCGCATGATAACGCATCGATCCCAATCGAAACGATTAATTGTTTACACGTTCAACTGTTTCTTGGCTACATTTTAGTCGGAAGTGTACACAAAATGTCTTCTACGGTACGTGTTGGTGTTTTATTAATTTGTGATATATTACGTGAAGAGTTGTTAAAATTTAAAAGTAAAAAAACCAAAAAGCGTCGTTTGTGGACTCGGAAATGGATTTTAAGAAGGAACACTTTAGGTGCATCAACAAATCTTTTAAAAGAGCTTTCTGTAGAAGATCCAAAATCATTCTATAATCATTTAAGAATGAACGAAGATATGTTTTTATATCTTTTAGAAAAAGTATCTCATATTCAAAAGGAAAATACCAATATGCGAGAAGCATTTCTAGTTTTATAAATATTTTACTCAATATATCTACCTATTTTGAACTTATTATATAAGAATATATTATAATATATTATTATTACTGTGAGTATTTAATCATGCAACGATGATTAAATTGTTGAAATCGACCAAAAAAGTAGACTTCTTTTCGACTTTGATCGAATCGAATCATTTAGCCGTGCGATTAAGTCGAAAATGAGTTTACACGTTCAGTTTGCTTTCGATTTTACCGCACGGCGACAGTCGTTCGACTGCGATCGACCCGTGTAAACTCGGCTTTACCATGTTCATAATGTAGGTAAACGGTAAACATGTACCCCGCAGATTTAGACTGTCATGGGTCCAAAATATTAGTGCATAACTGAAAACAATATGAAAATTTAAGTAGTATATATCATTTAAAAGAAATATCAGTATATCTATCCATGAAAATTATAATTCTGAGGTGTTTAAGCTGAGTGAATGTAAAAGTCAGGCGTTGGGAATATTGGCCAAGAGAGTTACGAAATAAAAGAAGAAAAAAAAATTAATACATTATTGAGTACAAGGACTTAAGTTTTATGATTATCGATAAAGCAGCATTCGGATGATTAAATAACCAACAGTAATATATTCATTATATAAAAATAAAACTAAAATAAAAAAAAAATATATCAACAAAAAATTTCTATCAGTGTTTGGTGCTAAAATTATTTCAATTTTGTAATATTCTCAAAATTTTTTCTTTAAATTTGATATGTCTGATCTAGTAAACCTTAAAATTGTTTCTTTTTCACCTTCAGAAGAGACGAGACAGTATAATATTATTATCATGAGTTATTCATCAAAAATTAAGTACTAGAATAACGAAGATAATATAATTACACCATAATTTAGATATATGAATCCTTTACCTAAGACTTATTATCATCATATTTATATAATCAGGAAGAAACATACTTCATTTATCGTTAAATTATTCACTTGTTATGATATATACCGCAAAATGTAATAAATTATGATCAAGTTTAAAATTGTTTTAATAAAAATTCTTGACAAACATTTTACAAATTAACACTAGCATGCAGTACATTTTTAATTGACGTAGGGGGCTTTAATGATTTATATAATGCGAAATGATGTGATAACATATTCCATTGTCATAACCGAATAAAGTTAAAATGTTCAGGTAAATTAGAGAAAATTTGGCCCTACTTATAAAATACCTTGGCCACATATCGGATGGTTGAAGTATAAAATAGAATAATATATTTTTATTGTTATCTAATTAAAAAGAAAATAAGCTACGTATATTTTAATTTGTTGAAATAAGAGAAGTTTTTAATGTAATCATCTTACTTTTGATTGTAAATATTTTCAAACATCAATGAAACATATTTATGTAAAATGATAACAACTAATCAATCAAACATTTTTTTAAAGTTTGTATAATTTTTTTAATAGTGGATAGTAAATATTTCATAGTAAAATAATTGGTATGTTAAACATGTATTAAAAATATAATATACTTAAAATAAACTTTTAAACTAAAAGCATAAACAAAACGGTAATAGGAATATCAATATTATGTATTTATTTATGAATTAATGTTTTTAAATTAATTGAATGGAAAAATAAAATTAGTTAAATATTTATTATAAATCAATATTTATTAGATATATTGCACTATGAATGCATGTACAAGCTTATTCTGTTTTTACTTTTTGTTAATTAATTAAACAGTTATTTCAGAGTTTTTAATTTTTTATGTATATCATCATAATATATATTTTTCATGTTCAATAAAGCTGTCATTCCACCAAAAAACCATCTCCTAACTTATGAACTTTTAAACGAACCATTTCTTTTATATTTACATTCGTACTAATGAACTCTACAAAATTGGATATTCATCACTCAAGTCACTTCAAATTTTTTGTTTGTATGATTTACACAATCTGTACTTAAGTAATCTCTCTTTTTTACATCATAAAATTTAGATATTTATAGATTACTAATCTTCACTATTTTACAGGTTTTGGAATGCAGGTTTCACGTAATTTGGTCTGGTAATTTATATCCGGCGACAATTGATCCACAATATTTCATCCGGTTTAAAAAGAACCTGTATCAAAAATATCCTGCTAAAAACATTTAGTCACAAATAAATATAAAATATAAATATTTAGAAATTAGAATTATTATTTTATTTTCATAATTTATAAAAACGTCAGATAAAAAAATAATAATCAGTTAATATATAAATTATGAATTATTTTTAAGGCATAATAATATAAAATAATATATTGAAATTATAAAAATAATATAGAATACAAATATTTAGAAATAAAAATTATGAGCGATACCCTTTCAATATGTATTGATATTTGTAGTTTCATAGTTTTCTACTGTATTTTTAAGACGTTGGTCTATGTTTTTATATTTTCTTTTTTTGTTTAGAGTTATTTTCACCTAGAATAATTTTTTCTAGTTTTGCTTCTATTAAAAATCACAGTTTACCATCACTATATCAAACAGTAATTATTTTATGAAAACAATCTATACCATTTTTTGAGTACAAATAACCAAAACTATAATATAAAACCAAACAAAATGAAAAGCAAACTGTACTATTTTAGTTTTCATTTTGCTAAAACAGAATTACCGTTGTGAAAGGCCATTGTTGAAATTATACTGGAGGAAAAAAAAGTAACCTATAACTCTCCTCAACAAGTCAGGATTATTCGTATAATCCTATGTTTTATTCATTGATAAAATCTGTCAGATTCGTCTGTTATTCCTGTATAATAAAATTTAGTTTGATCCTTCTTTGGATTTCATCTCGTTAAAGATGGTAATTGATAAAAATGTTTTGGCTTATTAGATACGTATACGTGGTAAATTTAAATATAAATTACATTAGGAATATTGTTAGATTCATATTAATAAACGTAGAATGGTGATAATTTTATTATTTAATGCGATTAATTGTGAGTTATTTACAAATTGTAGATTCAAAATTAATGGTTTTGTGCTAAACAATTTATTTTTCTTGTAAATGGTATTTTTGATTAAAAATGCAGTTGTTTTATCGCATATGACCTTAAAACAATTATATGAATAAAAAATACTCAGATATTATTTTGTTGTTGATTTTCTTTAAGTAGGTGTAGTTGGAGAATATATTAATTTTGTGTAAATTATTAAATTTGTGTTTATGAATTCAAATAAACATATTATATTACATACAGCTACCGAGTAGGTAACTGATACTTTATTATGCATCAGGGTTCACAAAAAAGTAAACATCTCTGTAGTTTGAAACTTCTATGATAACACTTATGTATGGTAATATATGAAAAAATAACAAATTTAAAAAAAGATGTTATAAATATATCATATATGAGCACTCATTATTACAAATATTGAATATTGTTAGGTAATAATATTATTTATTTAATAATAAATATGAAAATAGATTAACATTAATTATTAAAGTAAATATTTCATAAACTATTCCATAGTAAGTACTTCATATTGTACTACTGATTTACCTTTATAATTCAGACATAATTTGTTATGGAAGTGGAAGTAAAGTGTAAATTAAAAGGTAACACCTTTATGTTTTCATATTTTGTAAAATTTATCTCAAAATAATCTTATTATTTTAAAAATATATAAGATATAACTTAAATTAAATATATCTAAGGGAAAATATACCATTTGAAATTATGTTTATAAATCTTTAAAATAAACAAAAAAAATATTTAGGTTGCAGTATATTTATTATTTATATTTTTTAACCAAATTTGTTAATATAAACTTTGATATAAAAATATGTAAAACTATGGTACAAAAATATGTTAATTAGCTAAATAATTTATATAAACTTAAAAATATTTAAATAATTTAATTACATCTTTATTTTGATTCTTGATACCTTGATAATACACTAAAAACCATATTATTTAAAATAAAAATCATGTTTCAAACGTAATTTGTTTTTCACGCCTCATATACACAATTACGTTGCATACCTACATTACCTAAATATTTTCCATAGTAAAATATGCGTGATAATTACATAAAATATTTATAAAACACGGAAATCTAAAAGTGGTTTTCACCATTTTAGAAATTTTTTCAGATATTTTTTTTTAAATTTTTTTCCATGAAGTATTTTAGTATCATAGATAATATGATCGAGTTTATAAATACAACAATATTGAAATATAAAACAGTTCAATTTTAAACTATTGATGAAGATTTATATAAATTAGTTTTATTTGTAAAGAAGAAAAAATAGATAATATAAATGTATAAATATTTGTTACGTAAAATATATTTTTTTAATAGTTGGTAACATCTGTTTTTCTGCAAATTAATCGAAATATTATGCAGAAAACTCTAATAGAAAATCATATTTGAACTCTTGAGATTACAAAATTATTGCTAGGTACTGTGATAAGCTATAAATCAGATGTACAGGAAAAAATAGATAAATTCAATAAACTGGATGTTCGAAGTATTACATTCTTATTTAGTAAAAATCTTTAAACCAATTTTGTAAAATTAAATCTATATGTGCGAACGGTTTTGGTTAATTTTGAATTTATTATGGTTAAATAAATATTATTAGTAAATGAAGTATGTTATATTTGCTTGGTTTGTTTTGACTATAAAATTACTGGTTGAAGTAAAAACCGATTACATAAATGTACTTTAATTATATTAATACTATATGTATAATTATTTATTTAAACTTTAAAGTGACATATTGCTAGATCATAATTCACAAACAATTATATAAAACAATCAAAAATGTATTATTATAATTTTTGAATTTAACTGTTTTATTTTACGGTAAAGTAAGAACTTTTTTTTTTTTTTAAAGGTTTCAGTTTTTAAGGTATTTTAAAATTCTAAACATATTTTATTTTAATTATTTTACTATGCATGTTTGAATCTGACTAATTGATTTATACGAACATATTTTTCCAACTTATAAAATAATAATAAGATAAATAATTTTCATATACTATATTTGGCATAAGTTGTTTTAGCTTGATAATATCCCAAGTGGGTAACAGTTTGAATACATTAAAGCGTTTAGTAAAATATTCTTGATTCATATTTCGTTAATTACTTTTTTAGCTGTTTACTTTGAAACTTTTTAGTAGGTATACGTATTTAAAATTAATAATATATTTGCTGATTTGTGTTTGAAGTGATCAAACTGTCGCAGTTAAGTTGATTTGTCAAATTTCTATGAACGATAATCATACAAAGTTTTTACTTGCATTGTTTTTAATTTTACATAAAACGAAATAATCATGAAAAATATACAAATATTTTGTAGAACGTAGTTACATAATATTATAGATAATAACCATTGTTGTTGAAGCTTTTTGGATCCAATAAAAATTAATATATTTAACAAAAAGATTTTATTTTATAAATCATTACTTCACTAATTTCATTGTTTGTGCTCGTTAGTTATTTACCATTTCATTAGCGGTAAATTTTATAGCTATTATATTAAATCCATAATACGATTAAGCACATGTGAGTTATTTATGGGTATAATGAAATTACAACTCGATACATTAGGATAATAAATCAATAATTTTTAATGAAAATTTATATTTAAAGCCGTATTCACTTAATATTTGATACAAGTTTTTGGACCAATATGAACATCTACTTTTGGCGTGTTAATTATTAGATATACATTTTTATTATAATATGAAACCAATAGATTTGAACTAGTTATTGATATTGATCGACATGCATATAATTATTTTTAATCCTCACACGAATTATCCATTATCGGTTTTCTCATATCCATTAAAAATATTGTTATAATAATAGCTATATTAAAATAAATTATGTAAAGGCTCTGTTCCGGTAGAGAGTGAATTGTTATTATTATATTTTATACGCATAACAGTTCACGAATAAAACACAAAACGTAAAATCAGTACAACACTTAATAAATTATTAAAAATATAAGTGATATAGTCTTATTTTCTAATTCAAATGTTCAAAATTTAAAAATTGAATTTATCTCACATAGAATTAAGAAGATTTTAAACTACCAAAAAACCATATTATGCTGACACTTTTATTCACCGCTGTCAATATAGTTATTGCATCCAAACTTCACTTGATTCTTAACGAAAAAGCAGTGACGGGTTTGTCATATATATATACACTAATCGGAATTTGAATTAGTTGGCTTTGTCATGTTAAAATGAGTTCGAAAAAATAATTTCTAACCGTCACCCACGTGTAATGAAGGGGAAAACGTTTTCAAAACAAAAATATCTACCGTTACAAATATTATAATTCAACGATCAGTACAAAATTAAAACGTCTGATATTTTGATGAAAATCGTTTGTAATTTTTTGATTTTTCGTTGAATAAACACGTCTCACAATCCATCCATCAAACTTGTCGAATACGAAGTACCTTGTCATGATGAGTAAATTGTATGTAGAAAGGTTGAAGAGAGAATGTTTTCATTAAAGCGTTTTTAAACTTTAATTTTGCGTACTAGATATAATTTATCAAAATAAAAAATAAAAAAATTTATGTAATCATTATTTAAAATGTTGATAATCATTTTTTATTGTTTTAGAAATTATATTTATTTCCTAAAATTCGTTTATAAAATGTATTAAAAACAAAAATAAATTCTATATTTTCTATATAATGAGAAACTTAATAAATATATTTAATATTTTTCATAAAGAAATGTTTATCGTTTTTCGTATTATATATTATTATATATTAAATCAGTAACGCTCATCGAGTTTTAATAAAATATATACATGTTGTCAAGAAGCAGTACGTGGCTGGTAAGATTCACAGAATGGTATATTTGTCTATATGTATTGCATATTAGTAAATTATTATTACGTAAGGCATATGTCGATTTGTTAGCATTCACTGGTAATTAATAATTAATTTGGATCCGGAGTGGTTACGTCGATTATCTTAGCATATCCGCCGTGATAATATATATATACAATTATAAGCCGATAAGTCACTTATGTGAGACCACCATATTGAGGAATCCTTAAATGGGTGTCAATTTAAAAATAATTATTTATACGTATGTTTACGTCAATTTAGGAAATAATACATTTCTTGATCGGATTTTTTAACGTTGAGTCGAACATTTTTTTTTAAGCTTTTTAAATGAATACACATTTATATAGGATATATATTTTGCAGTTTTTTTTTATAAAAATTACTAACCATGTGGATGAAACCATGTAATTTTTCAAATTGAGTTTTCGAATATACAAAAAATCATGTCGAATCTATTTTTTCGTCATTTTTCATGCAGAGGTTATTTGTCTCTTAATGATTTTCGTTTTCATAAAATGTATTAATTAATCATTTTGTAAAAAGTATAGGTTAATATATTCCATGTTCATTTATGGTTTTCAACCTTTTTATATATTAACTACAAGCTATGAGTAACTGGTATAATGGAAGTTTATTAATTTTATGTCTTTTATTAGTACAATTAATTCAACTTTCGTATTTTAGTTTCATCATAAAATATTGTTTGATGACCAAAATTTTACTTCAATTCGTAGAGACAGTATTTATAGTAATCCAAATCGTTAATTTCTTTTACGTGCATCTATTTTTATTTGATAATTTCTGCAAGAAAAGAAATTAGAAACAGTGAAAATATCTCCCTGCAAATAAAATATGTTAACAAAAAAAAAAATAAATATCACTTAAGTTATCTATTGAAAATAGAATAAATTAAATGGTCATGAAAATAGAGTTTAGAACTTTTGTTTATAAAAGTGTTTTTTAAAATATAATGTAAAAATGAAAATGGAAAAGAAAATATTTCGAGAAAATCGTAAGCAATTGTGGTAGATTTATCGTAAAATTTTAGTTTATATCATGTAGTCATAATGTTAATGAACACAATAATTATGTGATAAATAAGCGGTAAACATTAAAAAAATATATAGAGAAGGTTTGGTAGTTTGGTTTCCTTCCAAAATATGATGCAAATAGACAAACGAGTAAGAAGTATGTAAATATAAATAAGCAATAATTGCTTTTAAGTGGTTTTTGGGTTTTTAATTCTACTATTTTAATTTTAATTTAATTCTACTATTTTGTCATAAAAAATTATTTCGAACGTCTTTAATTGTGTGGGTTTCATGGTACTCGGTAAATAGTGAAATTAAAATATTTATTAATAAGATTACTCTTCAATTTTTTTAAGATGGCTAAAACTGAAAATTATTTTATAAATATTTTATTTGTACGTTTTAATATTTTTACTGTATGGAAATTTTTATTTATAAATAAGTTGCAACAGTCACATATCTATGATGAATAGTGAACTAATTTAATTATTTCAGTATAAGATATTTCTTTGTTTCCTCGTCAAATAATAGGAAAACAATAAATGAAAAACACCTACACATTTATTATTAAAATTTAAAATAAAAATATTTCAAAATAAAAATACCATGGTACCTTTATAGTCAAATTAGATACACCCAGTGGCGCACATTCAAATTTGCTATGAGAAGGATGGCTTAAAAAATAATGCACTTCAAAATCTACCTATTTTTTCAATAATCAAATGCTTAAAGGTAGAGGCGTAGTCGTGGGGGGATTAACGGGCTATAACCTCCCCTTCAATGGTTCATCTTATTTTTTAAGATATATTAAGACATAGGTGTAATATTATATTATAATATGTTATATCATAGGTATAATGTTATACCCGTACTACCAAACATTAATTTGTTATAAATATTATTTCATACATCTTTCTTAAAAGCTTGTACTAAAATAGTTGTATAAATAAATGATCTATTTATATTCATACAAACATGCATTTTTTAGTGAACATAACGATAACACAATCATAAATTTTGTTTTTATTCTTAGTTCAGAGCGTAACAATAAATAGTTTAAAATATCACCTCATAACTTTTTTAAAAAAATAATTTATGAATAAATTATATATTATTTTTTAATCATCGTATGTTTTTAACATTTAAATTATACTAAATTTAATTAATTTTATTATTATAATGATAAAAGGATTTGTTTTTTATTACCAAGAATATGTTAAATATTGCACTATGTTTAAGTATATACTTCGGTTTTTAATAAATAAGAATAAGTAATTTGATATTATTATTTAAATAAAAGTAATTTTGTATAAATTTTGATGTAAGCAGTTTGGAATATAAACCAATGATTATGGACTTTAATATTTCATATGAGATTATGTCAAAAAAAAAAAAAAAAAATTAAATTTAACGAATTGTATCTAATACAGTAATCCCTCGTTATCCGTGGATTTTTAATTCGCGGTTTCGATTATCCACGGTTGGGTCGGCGATAACATTTTATTAATACACATGATAAAATTTTATCTTTATTATACCCATACTTATAACAGATAAGTTACATAAAATACATACCTTAATATGCACGGTTAATTTGTTATATCTTAAAATTGTTCAGTTGTTGGTTGATATTAGTGCGTGACACGTGTGCCGTTGTATTACTATTTAATTTAGTACCATACTTCATTTTAAATGGCTTTTCAATAAATAATCAAATAATTGTAAAACATATTAACCTTTTTGTGATTTTTAAAATTAAATACAAAATATGTACAAAATAATAAAAATTAAAAATTTTATGTAAATAAAACCTAACTTTCCGTTTTACATAGCTTTATGGTCTTGTTATCCGCGGAACTTTGCTGGAACCTAACCTCCGTGGATAACGAGGGATTACTGTACAATATTTTTGATAAAATAATCTAATATCGTAATAAATGAATTATAAGCAAAAAATTTTTGTTTTAAGTTATCGAGTATCTATAATTTCTATGAGATATTTGTTGTCTGAACCTGTCTCTTTATGTTAACGAGAAAATTTATTTATTTTTTTAAATAATAAAGAAATGTATATCTTTACAAGAGTATAATAGTGAGATTTTACCCAAGTATTAAAATTAAATTATATGAATATATATAATGAACGCACTTTGGATATTTGTGTATTGTTTAATTCATGTTAAATACAAGTCAAAAATTCAGGTATTTAAAACTTCTCGATTCGGGTTTTTCTCAATGTCACTGATTTTCTCTCTTGAGAATTTCTTTTGACTTATGATGAAAAATCCTGTCGGATTAAGTTATGTCAAAGTCCATGAATTATAGAAGTGGAAATACGTTTATATTATGCTTTAATTCGAATTTAAACTTTGTTTCACTTTTAAATATATTATATTTACATGTTTCTTATCTTTACCAACGTAGAAGTAACATATATATTCTTTTTAATTAATGCTTTGTTAGATTTTATAAAACTCTTTCTGTCAAAAACATTGTCTTGCAAAAGTTTTATTTAATTTTTATTACCAATATTTTGAAGATACCTGAATATATTTGTATATACGATACTGTCTAACGAGTACAACCAGCACTCACAAAACTAAATGGGGCAGTTTGCACTTGGTATATAGGTGTCATCAAAAAGTAATTCGATGTATTATAGTTAATTCGTTATCAATTTAATGATAAATTATTTAGCTTCAATATTACTTGATGTATTCAATACCATCGTTTACCAGTGTTAAAATTGATATTGGTACTCTTGTTATATAGAATTTTATGTTCCCATTGGTTATAATAAAAATTGATCTTTTTTTGTCTAAAATATGTTATTTTTTTTCATACTATTTATATTGTTGAATTATAGTTATGATTAAATTACATTAATTAAATGTTTGTATATACATAAATAAACAAGTAGTTTACATATTGAAATAAATAAATAAAACTTAGCCTGGAGTATAATTATTAAGTATAACCGGGTTTGAATTAAAAATTCATCGTCAGGTGTATAAAAAGTCAATGAAATCGTCACTGAGTATGAAAAAATAAAATAGCGATTTTATTGACTTTGTATATACCTGACGATGAACTTTTAATTTAAAACCGTTTGTCCTTTACAAATATAATGATACTTCAGGCTAAGATTTAATTAATTAATTTCTATTAATAAACTATTTGGTTATTTATTTTGATATTAGTTCACGAGTGTTAACCATTTAATCATTTTTATTTTATTTTTTATTATTTTATTAAATATTTAGTTCGGTGATATTTTAAACATTGCATATTATGTTCTACTTACATTATTGTACTGTAACGAATGATTACCTTTTTTTTAACGTTTAAAACTGCGAGAAGTGTTTTCTGCACGAATCGAAAAAGAAACCTCGCCTATGGACAAAACAAAGAAATCGTTTGTTCGGTATTCAAAAAATTTTATGCGCTAAATATAATAAGCGCCAAGAAATTATTTTTGAAAGAAAAACGTAAACGTAAATTGGCAATGTTTACCATCTCCAATGCTCGTTCTGGAAACAATTTATTCCTTAAGAGAGTCGTTAAAACGCGCGTATGTTGCGGTCCGACTCGGTCAGGTTTAGAGGCCCACAACGGCGACGGTCCAGTCGTTTTTGTACGCAAAATCCGCCCGCATAATACGTATACGTGAAACGCGTACAGCGCATTCACCCCACACGTGTACACATTACACACATATATAATATTGTGTGCGATTACGGTGTAATTTCCAGCCGGACGCTCGGATTACCACCGCCGCATGGCGTTCCCTCGAGTTCCGTTTTTTTTTTCTCTTCTTACAGTCCGTGTGTCCGTTATCACATTATTACGTCGTTAATGTTATCGCCACCGTCGTAAGTAAGGCTATACTTATACGCGCAACCCTCTTCCCTGCCGCCGGCCGACCGCCGACCACGTTGTCCTAAGCCTAACCACATACGCTTGTGGCACGAGTTGAGACCGGCAGTGGGGTATCAAGACGCGCACGAGTTATAACGGCAGCACGACAACAACTAAAAACCGTACACGACGGTGGTCCAACCACTACTATCGCGGGGGCTGTACACAAAACGATTAATCGTTTGCGGGTGAGCAGGTTGGAAGCTGCGGCGGTGGATCGGTCCTGGTGAAACGTCCTTCAGTCTCGACCCCGCACAACACGGTATGACCATGTAACAACAAACACACACACGCACGCAAATACGTATATACACTCACTTGCGCCACATTTGGCCTAGTTTACACGCCTGTGGCTAATGGAATATAGCATTTGGCCTGCATGCTAGTATAACTGGTACACAGCGATTTGTACGCTTTGTGCACGTTTAAGCAGGGTCGACGGTTTATGCGATTGAATAAAGAACGCAAAATTGTGGGCATTGGGTAGACCATTATCGGTGTATGCTAGCCATTGGTTAATTTTTCATACCTATAGTTTTTATAATTTGGTTAGTTTGACGGAACATAGCGTAAGTGGAGAATGCTGATTGATAAAGTAAACAAGTACATTTAACGTTACAGTTATAATTATAATACGCTTACTAAACAAATTAATCAGGACTGAACTTTTTAAATATCTCCCAACAATGTTCAAATAGATTTATTGGACATTGTTGGATATTTTTTGGAATTTGTTGGACCCCCAATTTTTAATTACAATTTTGTACTGCCAACTTCTCATCTAGCATTACAATTTTAATTAAACTCTTCAATAACCTTCCAAAAATTTCCAAAAAGTCTATTTAAACATTTTTGGACGTTTGTTCAAATTTGGTGGACCATACATTATTTTTATTTAAAATAAAAATTTACATTTTTTAGCCAGTCTTAATAAAAAAAAAAAAAAAAAAAAAAAATAATAAAAAATAAAAATTAATAAAAAATTGGGGGTCTTACAAATTCCAAGTATCCAACAATGTCCAACAAGTCTATTTAAACATTTTCGGGATGTTTTTAAAAATTTCTGTTAACATTATAATGCTAACTTCACGACCCTAATCACTCCTGTAAATGTGCTGTATACTGTAACTGTTCATGTGAATTGAGTACAATGTTATTTCGATTTTTTTTTTTGTTAAGATTATTTGTGAATTTACATTTTCAAAAAATATCTCTTTATTTTTAAAAGAATATTTTTGTAGATTTTTAACGGAAAAAATGTGTTAGGACAGCGTTTTTTACAAGCAAAATAAGTACATATCCGCGTTGGGGAAAAATAAGAGCTCGAACGTGTTCTTAATTTTTTTTTATCATTACGTTTCGGATTTAAATAACAGTTGTAAGATCTGTGGACATTAACAGTTGACGTAATATTTTATTCTTGCATGAGTTAGTCCGTATGTTGAAATAACAATTTTCATCATACTGTTAATACATATATCATAACTTTAAATTAATCGTACCACCGAAATTCGAGGGCGGAGAGAAATAAACGTTTGAATTTCTATACATTAAAATACATGCGTGTTTTGACGTATCATCGCTTCGTAGCACTCTTGGCGCTAATATGTATAAACAAAACGGGCGTTTGGATGGAACAGGGTGACACCAATAATTAATTATAATATACGCTTCGCACACATATTGTTATTATTATTATTATTATTATTATAATCTTATTACTGACATAACCCGAGCGGAGTGTACATGCTTTGTATTCTATATACAGCGCAAACGACTCGTTCCACATATGTATGCATACGTCATATAGCATATTCGTAACGTCTACTCGTATTGTAGCGTATCTCAACCAAAAATAGGTTTTCAAATAATTTTGAATGAGTTGCAATAAAATTCAAAAGTTGTTACCTATATATAAATATAATTAATTTAGACTACTTGTATGAAATTAGAAATAATTGAAAAAAAAAATAATGATAAATATTCGTAAATTACTGACAAATAAGTTCAGCCGAACTAGCAACTCAACATTTGATAATTTATCGGCGCGACCATGACAAAAGCGGAAATGATTACTTTTGATAAGCTGTTGGCGAGAAATGAACAAGTATTTATTATTATTTTTTTTTTTTGTACCATTCTTCAATAAGACAAACTTTGATATATAGGTACTTAATATTCGTGTCTTATTATGGTAATTGAAAAAAAATGAATGATGCGTGCATGAAAAATTGGTTATATTAAATAATTATATTATTTAAAATTCTCTGTACTTTTTCTAGCACATTAAATAACATAGTTATAAATGTAAAAATTAGGTAACAAAATTAAAAACTCTTATGATTTCTACTCAAAATAGGGCTGTTTTTAATTCATGTAGAAATCTGAACTTTGAAATACCTGTGCTGAAATATTTTTTGTTCAATGTTATTTATCACACATATGTGTAAAATACCAAAGTTATAGTATTCTTGTTTAAAACACGAAGCTGGTCGCGAGTTATTTAAAATAATAATAAAGACCGTTCATTTTTCCAGATTAGGTCGAAGGAAGAGAACATTCTGCCAAAGTGGTTTTACACCCGTTATTTACGCGACAGTGCACAATTTCTACCATCAGTTCGGTTATCAGAAAATCTTTTGACGAATACCACCACAATATTCGAATATTAATATATATATATATATATATATATGTAATATATCTTTCAATCTACTCTTCACACACTAGTCAAACAAACCTCTGTATTTTTCGTCTTTCACGTCTATACTGTTGCGGATTGAAAAAGTTCGACTTTTTTTTTATAGTTCCTCTGAATTTGCCTTGGATTGTAAAAGTTTGCGTGAGCTTATCTGTTTGATAGTATTGTAATAAATCCTGGATAAACATAGCGTATTCTGGTAATTGTATATATTTACTTAGTCGCCAATAAAACAACCAATGGATGTGAGCAGCGAGAACCGTGCGCTCTCACCATTTTGTCTTTGACCCTTATTTTAATTTTCAACGGGTTTTTATTTCAGTTTTTAATTACACAAATTTTTGCTTAAACTTTTTTTTTATAATTTTATATTTACGATTTTATTATATATTTTAATGAAATCAAAAATGATTTTGATATTTTAACGATAACCTTTGTACACGAAAAATTTTTTATACTGCGCAATTCTATTGTCCAAAGTAAATTTCTCACTCACCTATATCATATTATAATACTCACGCCGTAGAAAAGTGTTTTATAAAATATTAAAAAATACATACTAAATTTGCTTCAAATTTGTTTGAGCAGTGTTTTTTGAATGCTTGGTCTTCTGTAAGATATACGGTTTGAAAAACATTGACCGTAGAAACCCACGATATTAAATAATAGTATATAATAGTATATACAGTTATATCTAAATATAGTCACTAAACTGACATTATAATATTTTGTACTTTTATATTTTGGTAAAACTAAAAGAGAAATACATTTTTTAAAAAAATTCAAATACCATTGTGTATCTCGTAATTCGTACTTTATTAGTGTGAAAAACTTCTCATTCACGTACTTCATTATATTTTTGTACACGATGTCAAAAAATAAAACTATTTTAACAAGTAGTCTTATATTCAACTGATACTCATATTATTGTAGTAGTGATTACAGGTATACTACACGAGATGAATACAACGCGATTTAAATAAAATACAAAAGATGCAATAAATGACAGAAAGTGATTTAATTATTATTAAATGTCAGTATGTTAAAAATAATAATATCTTAACAATATTTATCAGCGTATAGTCTAAAATATAACTTGATATTAATATTTGAATAAAATTGACAGATATCGGTAGTCTTGATAATAATAGTTGTGACGGTAGTCAATTTTGTACATTAAATTATGTATTAAGTATCTTCTATCTGACAGATATTTAAAATGAGAATATTTTAATATTTTTAAATTATCTGTGTCTATAATAAGAAAGACTAATCAAAATCTTAAATAGATTAAAAGTGCTAAAATATGACATATGTAATATGCTTTTATAAATACACATATGTATGGGAATATTATTAATCGTGTCACATCAAAATTGTATTGTTAATGTAAATCTGATTATTATCAAATCAAATATTTATATTAAAGTTACTGAATTACTCGATTTCGTTTGTGACCTACATCTTCTGTTTCTGTGTGGAATTGATTGCCATGGAAAATCTAAGTTTATTAGAAATTGGATACGTTTGAATTATTGTTATTATCTTTATTAATGCTGTCACCATTATTGTCATTATTAAATTATTGTTCTTGTTACTACTGATGTTATTTTTGTTAGTACAGTAAAACCTCGATAAGTCGGAATCGCTTGGGACCCTGACATTTTTCTGTATTAACGGGGATTCCGTCTTGACGGGGTTAGTTAGTTATATGTAATTTGAAACGGGACTAAAAAAATGTTCCGTAATACCGGGGTTTCCGTCTTACCGAAGTTCCGTTTTATCGAGGTTTTACTGTATTTTGATTATTTTTGTATTCATGATTATTCCTGGAAAAGCGTACTTTTTTGACACTAGTACTCGAATTGGGGCATTTGGGGTGTTAGCGCAGGGAATGGAACTACCCAACAATTTGTTTTTTTTCCGTGCCCTAGCTTTATTTATTTTTATTTTTATTTTTATTTTTATGCTGGGACGGAGGACACCACAAACTAATGCCTTAAACAATTTTTATTAAAAAATGTGAAGTAAAATTGATGTCAACGATGTCATGAATTTTATTATTTATTATTATATTTTATTCTATTTTAAGGTTTTTTATATCATATTGTATTGTCCTATATTTTTTTCTATAGTTTGCTTATATGATACTATCATAAACATATTATATGCATAAGTATATACTATAAATATGTACAGCTGAAATGTATTATTCAATATTTTGGTAAAATGGTAGTGACTGCAGTGTTAGACTAGCTTAAATAGGACTATCATGTATTTTATTTTAAAAGACCTTCATTTTATGCTGAGTATAATATTTACATATTTTTAATACATAAATAATATTATATGCCATAAAATGCACTTATAAAATACGAGTGTTTGTATGACAAATATATAGAGATATAATGAAGTAATTACAATCTACACTAAATTTCAGCTTCGTACTTGTAGATTATGGTCCAAAAAAGATACCCAGTACCCGCTTATCACTGACATTTTTTTTTTTAAATTAAGTTAGGTTAGATAAATGACGTACCTGTGAAACATTTTTGGGTGGAACATAAATTAATTGCACAATTTTTTATGGTTATAATATTATCTGAAACTTTATCATAAATTATTACTAAATACTAAAAACTCACGTTGATCACTTGATATCAATGATAATCACATTATGAAATAGTGATTATATGTGACTATCACTCCTAATCCCAATTCGATCAAATATTGATATTTTATATTACATTGATAAGTGATATCAAAAACTTTTGATATCAAACACGATTATAATTAGTGAAAATTAAAAATATTTATAAATTACATTATTTAAGCTGAACAATTAATTTGCATTATGGCATCAAAAAACTTCTCGGGGGGCACAAATGCCCCTGTTTCCCTCCTCCACAGGTACACCACTGGGTTAGGTTTCCCTCAAATAAATATCGAGTATAGTTACATAATTGGATTCGGACTTGGACTTGGACATTATAGGAGCTTAAAAAAAAAGAAAATACATACGTATATTGTACACGAATTCTGAAATATGCACTGAAAAGTATAAAATATACAAAAAAATTGAATTTTAAAAGGCATGCATACCACGTATAAATAATAAATGAAAACAAAAAATTAATATAATTGTAGATAACTACTTCTAAATAGTAATTTCAGGTTTTTTGATTTGAAATATTTTGGTCATGTTCTTGATTTTGAATATTTGAATTATATTTGGTCTTAAGCTAAAATAACTTCTCAAAAATATTTTTGATTTTTCATTCATATTATAATTCTATAAACCTTATTAAATAACTACACACGTGTCTAATGTAGAACCTCGTATATAATTAACTGTCAAAAACGCCAATATTTTTCTAAAAAACGTTAAACCTGCATACAAATAAATACCTTTTGAACAAATTTGTAAAATATTAATTTTTCATCTAAAATTGACAACGTATGCATAATTGATTTTTAAATATGCTATTGTACTTTATAGATTTTTAAGTTTGTCGGCTATAAATAGAAACATAGAAAACACATAGAAAAACTAACAAATCTTACTATTTCCAAACCTTACAATGTTTAATTTTTACTTATGATATTTATTATTTTATACACTTGCTCACGAAAAAAATTGAATTTTAGTACCTATGATAATCTTACTTTGCATTATTATTAGACTTCAAGTTATATTGCATTGTATTAATTATGGAAAATATCCAGACATTTACGTACTACATATAATATAAAAACTGATTGTATTGAAAACCAAGGAGGACTTATAAAAAACTTTATTTATTTCTCCTATCATCTAACAAACGTTTTATCTAAAAACAAGATAAAAAAAGTGAGTTAAATTAATATGAAACAATTTTTATTAAAACATTTGCATAACAAATTCATTTTGGGAAGTATGAGAGTTCCAAAAAACTATACGAAAACAATAATTTAAATCATGACTAAAAAAAAAAGTCAAAGAACCTGATGCATTGTTAATATCTGGTTTCAGTATTGGATAGACCTAATGGATTTTTTCTGCGTATGAATTTCAGTAATATTTCAAACAACAGTTATTTAATTCTCTTAAATTACATCTGACTGATATACAGTATGCTCGAAGATGTGTGTATGATACTATGTATAATATAAGTTATTGGATACGTATTGTTATGACAAAAAGTAATCTTCGACGAAGAGATCTTTTCGACTGATCGGTTTAATAATATTATGGGATAATTATAATAATAAAAATAATAACAGATGGTGATAATAATAAACAAATACCGTTTCGGTACATGCCACGGGGTCGAGGACTGATTATAATATCGACGTCGTCGATACCAGCTGTGGCACATCAACAATGGTGACGAATAGCGGTGGTGAGGGCGGCGGCGATGGCATTTGCGACGAGGGCAATGACAATCGGTTTGTTTGCAAAAATATGCAACGAATCGGCGGTGACGGCGAGCGAGGTATCGCACGGGGCATGACCGTTTTCGACCAAAAACGTATTCTTACCTTTTCAGCCGATTCACTTATCGACCAAATTTAAAATAAGCCGATTCTCTTTTCGACCAAAACAAAAATGTATATAATAAATTTAAAATAATAAAATAATGATGTAAAATTGTTGTCAATAATTATTAAAATATTAATATAAAAGAGAACGATATTTTGTAACTTAGTTTTGATCTTTTATCGTAATGAAAATTGTTTGAATTTTTTTTCGAAAAATCGGAACTTTAATTTTAAAAATGTTAGGACTTCACTCGTTACGCCTCCCGGCTCCACTCACAAACTCGAGTGCCTCTGAGTGGAAATTGTTTGAGGGGATGGGACTTCACCCCAAGGGGGATTATAGTCTAAGCCTAACCTAGTTTTTTGTACATACCTTGATACTGTTGCAAATGAGATTATGCTCTGTATGTGAATCTAAAACATCGCTACGCGAGTAAAACCCTGAATCGTCATTAATATATTATAGTAATTTCCATCATAATTAAACATTATATATCATTATTTTATTATTTTAAATTTATTATATAAATTTTTGTTTTAGTCGAATAGGGAATCTGCCTATTTTAAATTTGGTCGAAAAGTGAATCGGCCGAAAAGGGAAGGGTACAGTTTTGGTTGAAAACGGACTCGCTCATCGCACGAGATAATCTTCTTAAAAATAAAAAATTCTCTTGTCGTGATGTTTGTCATCGCACTCTTCCGAAGCGACTCGACCGGTTTTAAACACTTTTTTTTGCATATTTAGTTGGTATGATATGAGGTTGTAAAGTATTTTTCACCCTACTACCCCCATCCTCCATTTTTTAATTGTAATTTTAGTATTTTAGCATAAAACAATTTAATTATTTTAGAATCGGTCTTCACGGTAAAATACTAAAATATTATAAATATATAAAGATGTAATCGGAATACCGTTTTTAATCAGTAGGTACAACAATTTCGTCTATTTGTGTGTGTATTACAATAAACAATGTCAGCAAAACGTAAGGGGCCCATTTGGCCGTCAAATGAACAAAGCAACAAACATTCGAAATAATAGAGCAAAAGGAACAGACCAATAAATTCAACAAGATAATGAAAATGTGCGTGTGAGCATGTCGCAATTGCGTGTATCTAAATCACATGAGCTGAACGAAATCAACAATGACAACTGAAATGGAGACAAGCGCGAAGGTTCGTAATTGATACACACAGAGAAAACTAAACGAAACACACTATTCCTATTTCTGGTTATACTAGGAAAATTACTCTAAAAAATAATAATAACAATAGTAATCCCTTTTACAAACTCCGAAGAAGTATGAAAATATGTAAAATATTTATTTTGAATATAAATATATTAGTCATATAAAGTTAAAAATTATTCAATGCTCAGTAAAAATAAAGTATAGATAAAAATATCAGATGTTGTATAAGTTTCATTTTTATTTTTAATTTTTATTTGAAATAAACAATCTATACATTTATATGCACAATAAGCTTAGAACAATGATTTAAAATTTTGAGTAAGAAGACATTCCCATTGACGAAACTTAGCTTGATAATTATATATATATATATATATATATATATATATATATATATATTAATTTTCATTTTATTAATTTATTCTTGTTTATATATAATTATTGTTTAATATTTATATTAAGATTGTTGAGAGGTCGGAATTGAATGAAAATATTCTGATGGGATAGAAGTCGCTTGTGGAAACACGAGTAAAATAATTGGGCTTCTTCATTGATAGTTTTGTAACGAGACAGCATACTCTCCTACATCTATATCACCTGAATACGTCTCACCTTGACGGAGTATTAACAAGTTACGAAATTGATATTATTAATTAATCTGTTAATAATCAAAAGAGCGTGCACACAGTAAACAATCCATCAGTGCGATCGGATTGTTGATAATACTTATAAAACTATCAAGATAGCATGGCGGTCGTCATCGTTTGCGATCCGCACGGTATTCATACTACACTATAGGGCATTTACGGACGACGCTAATAATTAGACATGGAACATTCAGATATATAAGATCAACGAAATGAACTGAAAATCAACTTCCCCCGGTATCTGTGTGTACTGTTCACTGGATATACGAATGCGGTTGTTATACTTAACCCGTATTATACGTATGATCTAGTGTACAGACAACCAGACAATTTTCCTCTGCTGCTCAACAGCTGCTGTATGGATTGTCACCATCAAGTGCAGCGGAGATCGACGTCCACTTTAGGAACCACCAGGAGTAGTCAAGGAACCGTCGCTGTCCGAGTTTGAACGAGCCATAACCAGGAGCAGTGCCTGCTCGGCATCTATATACGGAGTTTCTTGACGTCATCTCCCTGTTGGCATTCAACGGAGCATTGCCGTGGTCCGCAGTGCTGTAATTTCCTTAATAGTGTGTCAGTGCGTACTAGAGAGTCGTTCAACGCTACCATAGGTCACGCTATATTTTAGTGTAGCATACTGTGAGTAGCATGTTGGTATTTATGTAAATCTCTCCTAGTATGTCCATTGACATAACAGCATTGCGAGTAGCCCAAAATATTATCTGAATGTTGTGCATCGGTAAAGAGTAACTGTTTGAGTCTGAATGTACTGTCTATATTATGTTTTATTTTTATGTTGTATTAATTCATTGTTTGTCATTTATGTTATCATTTTCGTGCGATGCGTAGCGGTGCGTTGCGTATCCGAGGCCCTCGTCGGCGGCGGCGATAAGCCTCCGTGTGTGACCGGCCGGTTACGCAATCGCGCTGTTATCATCGCATGAAAGTGTCGTTATTTCCACGTTTTCAAAGGTTTTCGGTTATGTTTTTGTAAAAGTAAAAGTCATGTTCTCAGTGCCACAAAGTTTCATAAGTTCTCGTGTTTTTTGGTTTAGTGTGGTGGCACTAAGACATTTATCTTCATTTTGTGGTGTCCGGCGGCCCTAGCCTTCGTGGAAAATGTCGCCGGCACCGTCTCTCTCTCTTTTCGTGTCCGCCGTAGTGTTAATACCCGTTTGTCGTATGTTCCTGTTTGCAGCCATTTTGTTATACCACGTTTTTGTCTTGTCAGTTGTGTTGTGAATCAGTCATTGGTTACTATCGCGCATAATATTTGCCCATCATTAATTTGTTTGTCCCTCTAGGGTGTTCAATTTGTTACCATTGACTGCATTGTTCAGTGATTTAACGTGGTATATTGTATTGTATGGTCCGGTTGCAGCAGAGTCGTGTGTTATTTGTTCGTCGTGGTGCAGTTAGCGTTGTGTTGTAGTGTACGGAATCACTTGTATTTTTTATTGTATTAATTTTATTATTAATTACGAATTCCGGCATTGCAGCACATCATAACTGCACGAGGTAGGTGGTGCATCACCATTTTTTATATTATTTGAAGACCGACGGGTCTATTACATTGTATTTATTTATTTATTATTTATTTATTATTTATTATTAGTGTGCGCCGTGTGGGCCACACATTGATTTATTTATTTATTTATTATTTATTATTAGTGTGCGCCGTGTGGGCTACACATTATTGATTTATTGATTTATTTATTTATTTATTATTAGTGTGCACCGTGTGGGCCACACATTGTTGAATTATTATTTTATTGTGTAATTTATATTTTGGTTGTGCCGCTGTAGAGCCAACCTTGCATTTATTATTATTATTATACTATATTTTTATTATACAGTCCACTTATTATTACCAATCCTTGTATAATAATTAAGGCGAACAAGCCAGCCCTTTAAAATTGTTGGGCACTTGCCGCGCCTACAGTAACGTTTATTGTAAATGTATACTTATGCATATCTGTGTGATTCTTATATCTTATTATGTTGTGAGATGAATATTTATTATTATATATTGTTAAAATTGTAAACATGTTTTTATTATTCAAATAAATTTAACAAAATTAAGAATGCGTATATCGAAATCATGTTTTGTTACAGTTTTCATATATAAATCGTTATGTAAGGTTAGGTTTGAGACGTACGATGGTGCATTGAATAGTTGTTGATTAGCTAAGTTTTGGTAAACTTGGATTTTGTTTGTGTTTGATTTTTTTTCAGAGCCCCAAAGCTATGTATTATAAGTCCATATAGATTTTAGGAGTGTTTTGTAAATTAGGAGTTTGATTTTTAGATTGATATTATTATTTTTGGATATAAGAGGACCGAATATGTACATACGGGCTTTGAGGGTTAGTTTATTGTTCCTTTTTCGAGATTGAGTCCCAGATATTTTACCATCAGATGTGAGAATTGGGTTGTATATGTTGGCGACTGACGTATATTATAAACGTATAAGTATCTAATAAAGAATGGAACCGAGTCAGAAAGCAGTGGTCATAAGGTGGATTGTGGATATTTGGTTTTTTTTCGTTGTTTGGTTCTGAGAAGATATATTTTCCCACAATTATTTTAAATATAAATTGATAATTTAATTTTCTTAGTAATTTTGAGACAATCTAGCCAGGACAGAAAGAAAAAATATCAGTGATAGTATCATATGTTTTAAATATCAAATTATATCGACATATCAGAGTAATCTCAAACAATATTGATTTATCAAGCCCATGTTTAAGCAACACTACCTACTACTGCAAACATATTTTAATGACTAATAATAATATTATGTCCAAAAATTGCAACAAAATAAACCTTTTATTTCTGACACTAAAATTTATTTGAATGTTGGCACTTGATGAGTAATGACGGGAGTAGCCTGCAACTTATTCATCTGAATTGGATAGCATTTTAAAAGGTATAAAAGTACTTTAACTAATTGCCTATTTATTCATTATTTTATTTAACCTTCCAACGGGTACGCTCTTGAAAATAGTACTACAATTTTTACTTGTGGATTTTTTTTCTGATTTTATTGAAATTTTAATTTTATCACATACATCGGTACGGTTTCGTTCATCATCGCGGGTGCACGTGCTTTATCGCGCTCCGTAGTCCGTATTGGCAACGTCTAATGATCGTAGTCCGATCGTTATTACGCATCACATATTCAATGGGTGTGTAACGGAGCAAACCGTTTCACATATATTAGTATGGCATTGCTTCAATCATCACCGGTAACGAATTCTAAACGAGACTTGTCTTCGCACTCCACCTCTCCCAAGTATGAGAAAAAAACCAAATCTTTCACCTCGTCAAATCGATTCGCTGTTTTGTCAACGGCCAATGATGAGCTGGTATCGGACGTATTTACTTCTAACTCCAATGCTACAGAGCGCGAGCAACTATTACCAAGTCAAAACGTACTGAAGTCCATTCATATGCCGGCGATTTACATAAAGCATATCAGAAACTTTTCTGAGTTTCATAAAAAATTAATACACCTCACGGGTATTAATGTATTAATGATTTTTCTTATAAGTCCACACCATCTTATTTAATAATTTGGACCAACAGTCATCCTGCCTTCGCCACCATTTCGAAGTATCTAATAAGCACTCGCGCGGAATTTCATACCTTCCGTCCCCATTACATGCACCACTTAAAGGTTGTAATTCGTAATTTACATCATACCACTATTCTATCCGATATCTCCGATGCCCTGGCGAAGCATGGACACTCTGTGGTACGCGTGATGAATATAAGAAAGAATCAACGTCCATTACCTCTTTTCCACGTCGAATTGGCACTTAAGAATAATAACTACAATATCTTCAACATATCAACATTGCTCCATTCCATTGTAGTCATCGAAAAACAACACTCTAAAATTAATGACTCACCTCAGTGTTTTAAATGTCAAGCATATGGTCATATCCGCAATTACTGTTTTCACTCCCCTAGATGCGTCAAATGTGGTGAAGACCATCTCACAGCGAACTGTATTAAAGACCGGTCATTCTCGGCTAAATGCGCTCTGTGTTCTAGTGATCACACAGCCTCATACAAAGGATGCCCAATTCGCAAGAAATTGGTACTATCAAATAAAAAAAAAAACAAAAATGCCAGATACTCAAAGGCAAGAAGCTCGTACTCGTCATCATGGCAACAACACCAAAGTGGGTCCAACGTATGCCAACATATTTTCAGAGCAACCAACACACACTATTTCTGATACTATATCTACATTTCTGATTGAAATAAAAATCTTATTAAACCCTCTACTTTCCCTTCTCACCGTCCTAATAAACAAACTCACAACGAATTCCCCATAAGTTATCACAACCAATTACCAACAATTGCATTCAACCTATTTATGCAATCTATACACTTATCTTTATACTAACTTTATTAACATTATTATATTTTTGGTTTTTTTTTCTATTCTGTATACCTACTCAATATTATAATACAATATCTTATTGTTAATTTAATTTAATTACGTTGTATATAATATAATTATTGAGCTGTAATAGTTAATACTAAAAGCTAAAAAAAAAAAAAAAAAATCACATACATTCTACAAGTTTAAAGTTTAGTAGTGTATTGTTGTAGATAATCACCAAGTACAAAGCGTATCGTTCCATATATTTTATTTATTAATTTTTTTAAAAAAGTGTTTACAATTTGAAGAGAAGGGTTCAGATTAAATATTCTTGGTTCCTTAGTTGTTTAAAAAGATAGGGGAGGGCATTAATGTGATTAAGTCCATGGGTGCTAAAATGCTAAATTCGTCACTGATAGAAATTCTTAGGCATAAGAAAATATATATATATATATATTTTTTTTTTTCCTTCATAAAATATACTAACTTCCATTAGGTGTACGAGACACGCTGCTTAACAGACAACCCATAAAATGAATATAAACTAACAGTAGCATCAATAATAGTCAACTTCGGATAACAAATATTCACGGTTAGTGAATGGTCATAGATAAAGTATATTTTATATCTATATTATAGATAAATGTTGAATAAAATTATTTGTTAAGGTTTATCCTAGAACTACTTATCCAATCGTCATATGTAATTTTTTAAATTATAAAAAACATTGTGGAACAGGTTTTAGGCTTGAATCCTAAAACGAATCTGTAACCAAGACTTTCACTGTCATTTCGATTTAGTGATAATATAAATTAAGTTTGGTTACTATAGATAGATAACTTCTAATCAGTTTTTAGGACATCATTTTCTTCGATTCTCCTTAGTAATTTTTTGAGGTGGTTTGTGTTTACATGGAATTTGGAGTTATTAAGTTTGATTATAATTTCGTATATGCTACATATTATTTATGGTGTCAACAGTTTATGATAATATAGAAATGTGAAAAAAGCAACGGTAAAAACATTTTAAAAATCATGAGTATTTCAATCGTAAATTGTTTATTTTTATTTGTAATTAATTTATTCTACATTCGTTTGAATAACTAATTTGCATATAACAATGTTTGTTTCTTAAAAATTTGTCAATTACCACAAACTCGTTTTATCGAGAACATTACGTATCATATCCATTTAAAAGTTTGAACAATAATAATTTGCATAGTCTAAATTTAAACCAAAAAAGTAAATTGTTTTAAGTTTAAAATCGAATTGCTAAAAGAGTAGATTAAATTTTATTGATCTTGCATTAAAAAAAAAAAATCAACCATAATACAATTTGTTATTAATTAAACATTCTCATTGAATATGTATACTAATTTTTTTAGAAAACTATTATTTTTGATATTATGTTATAAAATTAGATAACATTATTACATGCTTGTTGCTGTTTAGAAAAGTATGATGTCGTAGTTGCCAATTTTTAATATTGATATGCAAGTATCGTGTAAATAGAAAGACATTTTGAAATTCAGTCTCAAGGGAGAGTTATCATATTTAACCGGTGAGCAGAGTAGAATAGTAATGTTTAAAGTGTTATATACAAACAATTTTTAAGAAAAATATTCAGAGTGAGTCCATAGAAGTTTACATATCAAAAAGATTAATCATGGCATAGTGTAAAAATTGTACTATACAAAGTAGTATCTTTAGAAACAGAAGCTAAATGATATCTCTTTGAGAAAACACAATCAAGTTTTCATTACTTTAACTTTTTAAATTAGACAATTTTAATCGTTAAAAACTTTAACGTTTAAACTTTTCTTTTGGTCTCTTTGATCCGTGGAGACTCTAAATAATTTAAAATATAGAACTCCAATTATATTTTACTAATTTTAGTATGAGAGAATTTATTTTTATTTTTATAAATAAGTTAATTAAGTGTTACAATTTAACTTTAGATTATTTCGGTTAAGTGCATTCTGTGCTAAACAAATTTATTAGTATCGTGTTCTTATAAAAAGTTTTATTGTTGACACTTTTTGCTTTTAGACAGAAAAATATCTGTTAGAGATGTCTTTAAGATATTTGATTAAATTTAATAATAAAACAATACATAGTAACTAATCATTTATAATCATCACCTCAATGATTTCATATACATTCTGTGGTTTTATCAAAATAGTATTGGAAGTCAATCACGTGCTTTAAATAACGTTTTTTGATTAATTGCATGTATTTGTCTAAGATTTCTTGTACTTTGAAATAACAACAATTCAAATTCGTTTTTTATAAATTTTTTTTTCCCATGTATTTCGATATCCAAAAAAACTATAATATTTATAATACATATATATATACAGCTTAATTTAAGTAAGTAGTTAAATTTTTGAAAAATTTCTAATAAATTGCCGAGCATTAAATTAAAATTTATAAGCATAGGTATTTAATACACATTTTATTTATATTTTATTTCATAAAGAATATTGAATCTCACTGGTGAAATTTATGGCAGGTCAGGATTATTAAAAAGATTATTATGGCTTTGAAAAAAAATTATTAAATAAAATGATCAAATTGTGATTATAATCTAAATACTTTTGACATTTGACGTATTTATATAACATGCAATAATTAAATACAAACATAATATAAAAATAGAATTTACATTAAATATAAGTACATCATGCAACAAATATATTTATTATATTTATTAATATATTTATATTTATTTATATATACATTTTTATTTTTTAAAATCAAACCAGTAAAGTATTTATTGAGTTAATTGTTTTTTAAATATTGCTAAAGGTAAAATGATTATATTTTGTGGCATAAAGTTAATTATTTTTATTAATAAGATTTCATATTATATACGAAAGCAAATTTTCATTATAATACATAGGTATTAATTTTAAGTTTTTATTTAATAATATACTCAACGTTCCAAGTTTGTACAACCTGTGCTTCAGGACAATTTAGTTTAGTTTAGATTAATGTTTAGATTATTATTTTATTAGCTGTAAATACTGATCATAAGAGTAGTTGAATTTTTATAACTAAATAGAACACAATTTTGAATATTTAATACAATTTGCTATAGTTAATAAAGTATAATAGTTTCTCAATATACAATGAAAACATAGTTTTTATATAAAGACATTATCGAATTGTACTAATTGTGCACTGAATTAGTTAAAAATATATATTTGAATTAATCATTTAACACAATATCAAATAAATAATGTAATTCTTTTTGCACAATTAGTAAAAATATATTTCATAAATAGTAACGTGTGTTATAATATGTTATATGACTTCATATTAATATTATTATTAAATTGCAAAATATAGATAAAAGTTAATCACCTATTATAAATATTAATAATAAAATCAAAATTAAGTAGGTATAATTAAATACGTAATAAATAATAAAATTAATATTTTGAATAATTAATATATTGAATTAGTGATCAGTAATGTTTTGTAATCAGTATAAAAATGAAAATAATTTCAAACCTTATAAATATAAGTTAAAATAGTGGTTGAATAGTGAATTTTATAAATAATAGTTATAAAAAAAGTATTATCGATTTCTATATTCTTTAAAATTAATAAACATTGAATTCTGGATTGACAATTATTTTTTAATCAATAACCCCGATTCCCTAGTCATAAAAATTACATAATCCTAATAACGATATGGCAGTACAATATGACATCTTGGTTTCTAACATAATATTTAAATGTTCATTAAATTCATTTTACATTATTGAATTTCTTTTTTTTTTAGAATGTCAACATTTTGCGTTGAAAACATAAATCACATTTGCTCAAATTTTTCATTTTATTCGCCTAAAATCCTAGAAATCTCTTCTTCCAAAAATTTAATTATTTTTTCCTTACATTTTTAGTTTCACCATATGAACCTCATTTATTATTTTAATTTACATTTATTAATTATTTTTATTTTTCGTTTTGAAATATATTCTTCAGTTTTATTGAAATATATAAAATAATAGTTTTTTTACATTCAACTCGCAAAATAGTCTTGTCAATTTCTGTCACGAATTAAAAAAAAAAAAAAGAAAAAAGGCAGTTCAATATTATAAAAATTTTCTTGTCATTATTTATATAGTTTTACAGGCGATATATAAGAATATAATAAAAATAATAAATATATAAGTAAATATATAAATATATAATTTAAAAAAATTAGTTAATGACGAATAGATGATGTTAAATTTTAATTTTCATTGAAAATAATCATTTAATGGCTTTATCAAATTATTTTAAGAATTAATTTTGCAAGTACCTACTCGTGTATTTTACAAATATATTAAATTTATAATATTCATCTTTATAGTATCTTCGTTTTGCAGAGAACACATATTCATTTATTTTTTTTGGTTTTATCAAATCGTAAGTTGGTCTTTGAAGTCATTTGGTAGTATATGGAAATAACAGTCATAAATCACAAAGACTGACAGCCAAAATCAAAATACCTATAGATATAACATTAGACACAAAGATGGTGTATCAAGAAACAGAAATACATATTACTATATACAGTGTACTTATAGATCAAAGGTTCAATAGCATGCTATACTACTATAGTAAATTATTATCAATTATACACAAACACACACATATACTAGTATCAGTATGATTATGTTTGCGCGTGTAGTTAATATAGTCATTTATTAATTATTACACCATACGAATATTATAATGTAATAAAAAATAATACTATAAGACCTGTCCCGGTTCAATTTTAAATTATCAAGTATTTGCTAACAATATATTAAAATACTACATATTTTTTTCAGTTTTATAAATAACAAAAATAAAATAAACCTATTTAAGTAAAAACAAATTGAACAAAAAAAAAAAAAATAAAAAAAAAAAATTAACCTACCAATTCTATATAACAATTTAAACGCTGTTTACGTAGTAGCTGCATAGCGACAGTTTTAAAAATTTCAAAATAAATATAAGATTTGTTATAAGGTATTTTTTGTCGTAAAAAAAGATAAAAATAAATATATTTACGGATCGGGAAATAAAAGGGAGTACCAAAATACACAATCTCAAATTAATTTCAAATTTTTGACACGGATGGTACACTCATATGCAATACTATTTAATTTTTTTTAAATAGAAACATCTTTTTTTCTTTACATATTCGGGAGGAATATTTCTTTTTAAACAATTTTTGTAAAAAAAGATTTTTTCTAATTACAGAATTAGCAATGTTGTAGTATGTTGAAGTTTAAAATTCACAAATAATGTGGTGCTGAAGAAATTTTAATTACCTATGTTCAATTTAATACATGAAAATTCAAATAATGTCTCTGATTTTAATAAATACTTGTTTGTAAACAGATAATATATAAATAAAGAAAATTCTGCGACATTTGTTTACTGCTGAGTCTAAATTCACAAATAATGGTATAATGAATAAACAAAACCATAGATTTTGGGACAACACAAATGCATACTAGTCTCGAGAAACTAATTATCAAACAGTCTGGGGTATAAATGTGTGAGGTAGGTTAATCAGTGGAAAAATTTTAGGTCCTTATTTTTGTAGCGGTATAATTATAAAAAGAAAATATCCAGATTTTCATGTAAATAAATTATAGTTACTGTTAAAAAATGTTACATTAGTCACGCGGGAAAATATTTACATATTTACAACAAAATGCACCAGCACACAACGCCATCATCCATCATTGTTTGACAATATTAAATTGGCATTTTTCCAAACCGTCGGTACCCGTGGAATACTTCCATGGTCTACAATATCTCCAAAATTGAACCCATTTATGGAGATAATTAAAAAACTGTTGTGTTTGTCGATCTACCTATTAATGTCCAATATTTAAGAAATAAAATAAAACTGGAATGTAATAATTTAAAAGAAAATCAAACAATAGCTGCCACATTAAAATAACTTAAAAGTTTTTAGAATGATGTTTGGAACATCAAGGTTGAAACTTTGGAAAATTTATAAAATAAAACTTTAATTGTAAACAAATAAATCTTAATTTCCAATTCACAGTGGATAAATTTTGGTAATTTTCATTACTTTCAATATTTAATTATTTTATTTCGGAAGTATGAATATCAAAAATTAGAATATATTAGAATAAAAATAAGTGTTTTTTTATATCTTATCAATGTACAAACAGGTATTTAACAATATTTTTTTTTCTTTATTTGAGATAAACAATCTATACCTTAGGGGCACAATAAGTTTATATGGTTAGAGTAATTTACAACATGATGCGCTTGAGGTGAGAAGTCATCCACTAATGACACTCAAAATTGATTGTTTGATTGATTTTTTTTTTTAAATTTTTTTTTTTTTAGAATAATTAGTTAAACAACTGAAGCTCTGTATTTGAATTAGTTGAAGGCAGGGGGGTGAACAAGTAGGTCACGACACCATTTACGTTTTAAACGTCTAGGTGGGTTTCCAGGAATAGAATGGACTGCAAGATTACGTATTAGCGGGTTGCTATTTGAGGAAAGACAATTGTGGAAGCGTTGGTAATGATCTATAGCTTCTTCATGTACCAGTTTTATTTTTAGATCAGTGTGAATAGTGTGGTTTGAGTCGTAAGGAAGAGCGTTTAGAAGTTTCCTGAGTGCTATGTTTTGAAAAGTTTGTATTTTGTTTATGTTTGATTTTTTTGCATTACCCCATAACTGTATGTCATAAGTCCAGACTGGTTTGATTAAAGATTTATATATGAGCAGTTTCGAGTTGATATTAGTGAATTTGTTATTGTTAATAAATGTTTTAAGAAGGCGTAAGCGAGAGTTTAAGTTTGTTCGTTTAGACTTAATATGGTGGGCCCAGGTTAATCTACGATCTAAAGTTAGTCCAAGATATTTAACTGTTTGAGAGTTTGGAATAGGGATGCCATGAATGGAGACAGCTGGGCAGGGAGAAGGTCTAAGGGTAAAAGTACAATGCATGGATTTGGACTGATTTATTTTCAACCGCCAATTGGTGTACCATTCTTCCATGAGGGAGAGGTGATTTTGAAGATGGTGGGAGGCAATAACCGGGTCATTATTTATTGAGATTATAGCTTTATCGTCAGCATAGTCGGCGACTAGCGTATTCGGGGAGGTTGGTTGATCAGAGGCGTAGATGTTGTAGAGCACAGGCGAAAGAATTCCACCTTGTGGAACGCCTGCCGATATTTTGGCTATACTAGAGAGGGTTTCACCGAAACGAGTACTGAAATATCTGTCAGAAAGATATGATTTAATGATCAGGAAGTATACAGGATGTAAAAATTTTTTCAATTTGAAAAGGAGCCCATGGTGCCAGACCCTATCAAAAGCTTGAGAGATATCAAGTGCAATATAATTTTTTTTCTAAAGCATAAGAAATTGCATCTACAACTCTATGAACTTGGTGGATTGTTGAGTGGGTAGATCGAAATCCAAACTGAGAGTTGGGAAGAATGGAATTTATTGTTAGGCATGGTAGAATTCGTTTAAGTAAAAGTCTTTCGAGGATTTTAGCGAAAAAAGGTAACAGACTAATGGGGTGGTAAGAGGAGATGGAGTCAGGAAGTTTATTGGGCTTTGGAACCAGAATAATAATCGAGAATTTCCAGAGGGTAGGAAAATATGAGAGCCTGAGAACAGAGTTAAATAAATGTGTGAGGTGGATGATCGCTTTTTTTGGCAGGCATCTGGCAACTTCAGCAGTAATGTGATCAAACCCTGGAGATTTTTTGAGAGGGTATTTATCAATTGCATATTTAACTTTATTCGGAGTGAAGTGTTTAACAAGGAGAGCAACTGGTAGTGGGGAGTTTAGAAACTCTTCCACAGAGTTGATGTTATTTGGAGAGGCAATATCAGGGTGAGGTTGGAAAATTTCAGATAGGTGGAATTTGAACAGTTCGGCTTTATCTGTAGCAAAGCTGCCATCGTATATTTTTATTGGGACGTTAGGGGTTTTAGTTTTACATGCATTTTTTGTTGCTTTCCAAAGACTACCATCATTTGTAGAGAGATTAGTTAGAATGATTTCAAAAGATTTTGTTTTGAGTTTAGCTAACAATTTTTTTAGATGGTTGGCTAATTTGTTGTATTTTTGCTTGTGCGAAGGCAAGCGGGTTCGCTGGTAAAGAGCCCTTGACCTACGTTTTTCAACAATGATTTCACGAATGTGGACTGGTATAGCAGGAGTCTTAGAAGGTTTGAGGGAGGTGACTGAAGATGACCAAGCTGCACTTTGAATGAGGTTTGTGAAATTGTTAACAGCTAGATCCAGGTCGTCATAGGATTTTAATTTAATGTTTAATTTGATTTGTTGGTCTACAAGGTCATGAAATTTGATTTTATTAGTAGTATGGTTAAATAATTTCGGGGATTCCTGTCGAAGAGGAGGAGAGACATTAAGAGTTAGTAGTACTGAGGAATGGTCAGAATTTAAGTCGAGTATATTTTCCGTAGTACAGTGAATGATGTTTGGGATTTTTGTGATGAAAATATCTAGAATATTTGGGTTTTTACGTGCTGAGGCCGGCCAATATGTTTAACAATATGGATTATATTAATATTAATATATTATTTATATTAAATATTAATATTAATATTATTATAATATATAATATTATAATATAATATTATTATTAGTATTAATATTATTTAATATTAAGTATTTTTAAGTATTAAATTAAACAAAATAATTATAATTAAAATTTCGTCAAAACCATACTATTCATAAATATCAAATTTCAATATGCTATAATATTCCTGAATTTGTAAGTAAAAAAAAAAAACTTCTTATACAAAAGATATTAAAAAAAAAAAATTTCCATTTAAAAAAAAGTTAAATTGTATTGCTTATGCGTGTACCATCCGTTTCATACATTTGAAATCGGTCCGATATTGTGCATATTGGTATTCTCATTAATTTCTCAATAATCTCAATAATCCCATTTATGTACAAGGTCATCCAACTAAAATATTTTGTGTTTCTTCTTAACGTGAATATAGTGTATATGATATTCTTCTAAGACATTTAATTTAAATATAGGTACCTATAAGGTACTTGAAATTATCCATTTTTATAAAAGTTAGAATACTAAAAGTTAACATACCTTATTTAGAAATTTGGAATTACTCTATGAAATATTTGTAAAAGTATGAGTTGACCTATCTGACCTCATTCACTTAGAATCTTTTTTTTCGAAAGTAATAGTACATTGGTTTCATGTTTATAAGATTAATACAGTCATTTAATTCTCTCTTTTCTGTATCGCACCCAATTGTGGTTATCTCATCCAACCTTGCAGTTTTGCCTTTTTTATTCTTTAAATTATTAATAAAATATTTAAATGTAATTTAATACATTGTGATTAAAATATAAGAAAACAAATGAAGTAAAATTTTCAGATAAAAATAAAAATAAAATAAAAGTTACAAATTAAAGTGAAAATTCTCAATTTATAATAAATAAAATGACACTGGTAATTCAGTGATTGATGTATGAAATAAATCAATATTATCCATAACATTATAATTGGTATGAGTTTATTAGTAGGAAAGTATATTTTGTATGTATTAAAAACAGCTAAAGGATAAAAGACGGACTTATTTCTAGAATTAAAATGATTAATATAAAAATTTAAATGTTGAATAAGTTCAAGAAAATTAATATAATTATGAAATCATTTTAAAATAAAATTCAATTCTAGTAATCTAAATTTATTATTTATTGATATCATTTTAAATAACGGCTAACATGGTCATGAGATTGGAATCGCCATTCAAGAAATTGGCTTCACTGTGCGTCAAGTTGCTAATGTCCGTCACAAAATAACAAAAAAAAATCTGCCGCTCTTTTTTGTTGATCTTGAACCTGCCGAAATCAACAAAGATATATTTCATGTTACATCTATTTTTCACACCAAAATTCGAATCGAAGAACCGTATAAACGCCGGGAAATAATCCAATGCCAAAACTGCCAGAAATATGGTCACTCCAAATCCTATTGTTCTCACCCACCTTGCTGCGTTCGCTGTGCTGAATTCCACACTTCTTCATCATGCACCAAATCCATCGATCAACCACCAATATGTGCTTTTTGTGGAGGAAATCACCCTGCCAATTATCGTGGATGTATGATCCATAAAGATTTACAAAAATTCAACAGTAGTACAAAAAAAAAAAAAAAAATATACACCCAAATAATTCTGTAAATAAGGGAGAAGTCTGTAATGATAAACACCCTTTAGACCTACCAAATTTTAATATTAATGATACTAAAGCGTTCCCAAATCTCTCTAAAAATAATTCGCGCAATTACTCTCAAAACCTTAAATCAAACCTAAACTCAAACTCAAATACAACCAATATCTCTCCAGAAAATGTATTAGCAACTCAATTCTCCTCCTTCTTATCAGAATTAAAACTAATAATTAATCCTCTAATTCAACTTCTTATGACTGTCATAAATAAATCAATTTTAAATGATGATAAATAGACAAACAAATACTAACTCTCTCAATATATTTCTCTGGAATGCGAACGAACTAAAAAGACACGAACCCGAGCTATTAAACTTATTTATTGAAAAACAGATAGACATCGCTTTAATCTCTGAAACCCACTGCACTAAAAATTCTAAACATTTCTTTCCGGGTTATAATATATACAGATCTGACCATCCTGATGGAACTGCTCACGGCGGATCTGCTATTGTAATCTCTACCAAAATTAAATGCCAACCTCTCCCAAACCTTCAAATAAATACAATCCAAGCCGCAACAATTTTAATCACTCTAAATCATATTCCAACAACTATCTCTTCAGTTTACTGCCCTCCACGACCGGCAATATCCTCTCAAGAAACAGAACGATTTCTAAATTCCCTAGGTCGAACATTTCTTATTGGGGGTGATTTTAATGCAAAACACCCTCAATGGGGTTGCCAGGCTCAAAACATAAGAGGTCGTATGTTTCAAAATATTTTATAAAACGTAAATTGTTCAGTACTATCCCCACCTGGCCTTACATATTGGCCAACACATCAAAACAGATATCCAGATATTAGATCCAGATTAGATTTTTTTATTTCTTCAATCCCCAGACACATAAATTATACAATTACAAATCTAGATGATCCAACATGTGACCATAGCCCAATTCTTATGCAAATAAGTGGTAAAACTACTCAAAATCCTCCTCTTCCCTCTTTAGCCAAAGGATCTATCAACTAGGACCACTTCTCCAAACATTTAGAAAATCTCACAAATTTAAATATCTCACTTAAAACAAATGATCAAATAGAGGAGGCAGTCCAAAAGTTGACAACATCAATACAGACCGCTATTTTCAACTCATCACGTGCTATAAATATACCTAATAACTCAACAAACAACAACATTCTCCCCCCCCTATATTCATAAATTAATTTAAAAAAAGCGTAGGGCTTGTTCACGTTGGCAACATTACAACCTGCCATTCGACAAACGAATATACAACAATTTATCTAATTCAGTCCCAAAAAAAAAAAAAAAAAAATACAAAAATACAAATCAGAATTTTTTCAGGAAAAATATCAATCTCTTACTATCCAAGACAGTTCTCTGTGGAAAGCCACGAAAAACCTGCTTAAAATTAAAGAAAAAATTCCTCCTTTAAATGATCCGAATGGTGTACTAGCGGTTTCAGATATTGATAAGGCCAATCTTTTTGGGAACCATCTCTCAAAAATATTCACTCCTCACCCTAATATAAATCCAAATCCTGAACAATTAAATACAATAAAAAACTTTTTAAACAGTCCACTACCTATGAATCTTCCAGCAAAGCACACCTCTCCGAATGAAGTTAAACAAATAATTCACAAACTAAAAATAGGAAAATCACCCGGATATGATTTAATTTCAAACAAAATGTTCAAACATATACCAAATAAAACAATAATTTTACTTACATTCATTTACAACTCCATGTTGAGACTATCTTACTTCTCTTTAACATGGAAGTTTTCCATTGTTATTCTCATACACAAACCTCATAAACCAAAACATTTAACATCTTCTTACAGGCCAATCAGTCTTCTTCCTACTTTGGGAAAAATATTTGAAAAAATTATCTTGAAAAGAATAAGACCGATAATAAAATCACAGAATATAATACCTCACTCACAAACATGGTTTCAGAACTAGTCATTCAACAATACACCAAATCTACCGTCTCACTGATAAAATAGCATCCTCTTTTGAAAACAAAAAATACTGCCCTGGAGTTTTCCTAGATGTCGCGCAGGCGTTTGACCGCGTGTGGCATGATGGTCTGCTTTATAAGTTAAAAAAAATCCTTCCAGCACCTTACTATTTGTTAATCCGTTCTTATTATTCGTATGTAATTAATAATAATACATTGTTGTTTGCGGGTAATACGATTACTGACTTAGGTATAGTTTTTGATCGCGAGTTAAATTTTCATACTCATTTAGATAGTATGTGTTGTAAAGCATTAAATACATTAACCTGTTAATTATTTTTTATAAAAAGAATTTGCAGTGAATTTAAATTAGTAACTCCTATAAAATCTTTATATTGTACGTTTGTGAAATCAATAATGGAATACGGTGCCATTGTGTGAGATCCAAGTAAAAAATCAGCCATTACACCGTATAATGAGTTTAGCCAATAAAGATCCATCAACTCTAATTTAAAAATATCGTGTACAAATTATATATGTTATTAATATTATATTAAATTGAGCATGTCCCGTATTGTTCTATAAAATAAAATAAAATTACGAAGACTACCCCGATTGATCTTGTGGAAGAATTAACTAGCTTTAACACATACATTGACAATGTGACTCATGATTTCACTGCAGAAAGTTATTGCCAAGTAATCATCGAACATAGGCGGTTAAATTTCGTCAACGTTTAGGACCAAATCGAGACAGTCAAAACTACTAAAAACGATATAAAATATGTATAATATACAAGGCTGGACTAGTTGACTAACTTTTTTAACTCTTCCAATTGATTTAATATAGAAAATCTAAGTTAAGTTAAATGTTAAAAGTTATTTTCCTTTCTAGTTAATTTGTAAAAGTTACAAGTTAATAAGAAAATAAGAAGCTAAACTTAGTTAAAAATGAGTTACTTTTATTTTTTCATATAAAATTAATTATGATATCGTTTGTTAAAGGTTTTATTTTGAAATACATAGTGCAATTAAATATGATTTTTTTACTATCAGTAGTATGTGATGTTTTTTTTCAAATAATTGACTAAATTACTCCATTTTGATTGATCACTGCAAACCAAGTTATTACAATCCAAAATTTTATTTTTATAAGCTAAGTATTGAAAACAATATTAACAAGTTAAAAGTCGACATCGATTTGGTATGCATGATTGCGTGATGCGTGTTTTTTTTACCAACATCGATATGGCACATGCTATAAATAACGATTGACAAGTGGGCAACTGTAGACACGTATATATTTGGTAAAATAAGTGTACGTAAAATATTGTTAAATTGTTAAATTTAAAATATGAATGGTTATAGCCACCTTCATAATATTATAAATTATAACACATGCTATAAATACGTAATGATATTAGAAATACTCGTTACTCAAAATAATTTCAGCACACAGGAAGTACCTAATACCAAAAAAAAAAAAAAATATTATGGAATACGACTGTTGACGATACTTGAATTATTTGCACCACCACCTCAGTTATCACTGTAAATCTCATTTATACGAATTAATATAGAACCAGTATATAACCAGTATATAACTGGTATATAACCAGTGCCGAATTTGGACATTTTGCGCCCCGGCTCAGAAAAAAAAAAAATTAAGCCCCTCTAAGAGGACTATCCGCGGAAAATATAGGAAATAGATCTTCATGAACCTTTTAGATATTCTAAAATCAATGCTATTTTTGTGTAGTAGGCATGCTACTGCACGCCGCACGTGATAACATAATACGCTGTATTATTATAAATAACTTATTTTTATTGACATAATCATAACAAATTTGGGAACTGATATTAGGTATATTAATAATATTCTGGATCACCGATAGTTGTATTGCTATAAATATATTAATAATATATATAAATTAATTAATTACATTAACATAATTTATGATACTTTAATTAAAAAAAAAAAAAATAATAATTTCAAAACAATTAAAAAGTTCAACAATTCACAAGTGAGCAAATTTCTGACCACAAAATTTTGGCGCTCGGAGCACTTGTAGCCAATGCCCCCTCCCTCTAAATGCGTCCCTGTACATAACAAACAATTTTAATTAAATATAAGAAATAAAATTTTAACCATGTATTGAATATTGGGTGGATTTTATATTATGTTTCTCTTTTCTCAATAATGAGAAATTAGACCCTATGGTCTTTTATGTTTAATCTTTAATATTTGTTTACTACCAAAAATTATTATTTATAACTTACAATAACTTAATACAGGAGTGGCTCCCAATTGGCGGTCTATGGTTATATAGTAACTGTGATGATTTTTATTTTATTTTAGTGAAATTATTAACTTTATAGTCGTTTGTTGGGGTATTTGGACTGTTGAAACTCGATTATCACAATCGTTAAATTAAAATAAATCGTACATTTTTATATATAAATATATACATAAACAGGTTTTTAATACTTAGAAAATATGTATATATTTGTTATTTTCAGAAAACAATTTATTGAGTCTACGCTAGACATAAAAGTTAAAATAAATCTAATTGGTACATAGCAAAAATTATGTAATCATCGTCTATGGACAAGGCTGGAATATAAGTTTTTTGAAGTGGCTTAAAGCGGATCTTCTAGTTTAGTGGATGGTGGAATGCACTGTCATGGTACATACCATAAGGTAAATAATTAATTTAAATTTCTCGGCATGTTAATATATATATTGGAAATTTTCATTGTATTGATTTTATAGTCAAGGAATCGGAGATATAAGAGCAGCTAAATGTCAAGTCACCATGATAATGTACCATACGATCAAAAAAGTTCTCAGAAGTAACGTTTCTTTTGAAAATAAGCCGGAAAAATATTTTCTTGAAAACAAACTTAAAGGTAACGGGATATTCGATGATTCATCCGTAGTCACGTCAGCTAGTAATTTTCGTTGATAGCTTTGACCAAAGAACCACTAAGGTCAACAAAGCTTAGCAAAAAGTATATAAAAATAAAAATAAAGATTTATTAATGACAGAAAATGATAAAGATTTGTATTATTTTTTTTTTCAGAAAACATCAAACAAAAAATGAAATGGATATTTATTTAAAAGTAGATCTGATATGCGCATTACAAGAGTTTTGTATATCTTGGAATTGGATACTACCAAAATATGAATTTTTCGAAGAGGGTAACAGTAAAACTTGTACTTATTCAATAATATGCACTATTAAAATACTCATAGTCGAAGGTTAGTGATTTAATTTAAGTTCAAAATCGTGTTCAATGTATTAGCATTGTTTTTTTTTAACTAATTAAACAGTTTATTGAATATTGAAAAAAGCATCCAAAAAACAAACAGCTTTTCTTATGTACCATTTAGTAAAAACATTATACTAGTTGTAACATACCATTGAAAAAATATCCCTCAAAACAAACTAACGGAAAACGGGATATTTTCTGGATTCTGTGAAGAGCCTTCTTCACTGTTGTTGGCACACTAGTACTTACTTTGGGGAATGACAAAGAAACCACCAAGTCAATAAAGATTCAATATTCTAGAGATTCAAAGTCGTAATTGCCGATAGTACCAACCAAAATAAAATCATGGGCTGTCAATAAACGAATTCTTTATCGTTAACAAAGACAAGCAATCCTATGTTTTACTGAAAACGTTGATTTCGCCGATCTAGTTTGACTATTAAATAATTCGAGTATACGCTAATCGAATTGCATTCGTTTTACATAATTACAAATTTATGTACGCACAATTTAGGCAAACTATTTAATGATAGTTAATCACTAAAATGTTACACAAAAAAAAAAAAAAAAAAAATGAAAATTGCCGTGTACGTATCAGGATGAATACAGAATACATACAAAAATATTTTAAGTTAACAACATGGTTTTCCATATAATCTTAATTTGATAATTTTCATTATTCTATAATAGTACTAAGTAGTTACAACTTTACGGATTCCATGAGTGAAGTATTGACTATTCAGAGTATGAGTTACATGTGTATACTAAAATCAAATACCAACTATATTTGGAACTCCCATGGAAAAATAAGAAATTAAGTTTAAAAATACCAAAAATATTTTTCTGATATAAAAATACAAACAAAATGTCATACCAAGAAATAATAATTACTTATTAATAATACACGAGTTATGATTATGAATATAAAATCTATATATTTAAAAAAAACTCAGGTTATTTACAGAATTTATAATTCAAGAACGGCTGGACCTATTTTGATGATCTTTGATTTGTTGGATTCGTCTCCATACAAGAATAAAAATAACTCTAATCTTGGTAAGAATACAGACAATTATCTAAATAAGTAAAAAATTTATCTTAGATAAGTAATTAGAGAACTTGGCGCTGTTTATCTAGATAAGATAAAAGATGACAAAAAATCTATCTAGATAATTTATCTTATAAATTTATTTAGATAAGTCCTAACACTGCGCCCAATATATATATGCTTTTCTCTTCGTGGACTCTCATCCAGAAGTATTGTATAGCGTAATGTATGGTAGCGTCGAATGACTCTCTAGTACGCACTGACATTCAGAATGTAAGGAAATAACAGCGTTGCGGACCACGGCGATGTTCCATGTAATGCCTACAGGGAAATGACGTCTGTATCCAGAGGAAACTCCGGATTACAGATGTCGACCGAGCACTCATTCTGGTTGTGGCTCGTTCTAACACGGACGGCGATTGCTCCTTGACTCCTCCGGGTGGTTTCTGAAGTAGGCGCCGATTTCCGCTACACTTGATGACGGCTATCCGTACGGCGGTTATTGAGCAACAGGGGTAAAAGGTCTAATTGTCTGTTCACTAGACTATACGTATAACAACTGTTTTCGTATATGATGGATAGTACAATTAGACACCAGGGGAAGATATGGTAAATTTAGTTGATATTATGTACAAGAATGTTCAATATCCAGTTATCAGCGTTGTTCGTGAATATCACACAGTACAGTAGAAATAACGTGTGGGCCGCAAACGGTGACGACTGTCACGCTGTCTTGATAATCTTATAATAAACAATCCGACCGTACTGACGGATTGATTACCGTGTGCACGCTCTATTGATTATCAACAAATTAATCGATAATATCATTATCGTAAATCGTTTGTACTCCGTCGGAATGAGATGTACACACGTGACATATGCATGATACTATGCTGTCTCGTTACAATATTTAAGTTTCTAATCTATCTTTAAGTTTCAGGAATTCAGTTCGTTAAACTATACCGTAGTATTGTCTATATATTTTCAGGAAAAGATTTCGTGACTGTTCATCTTGCAATAATTCCTGGTACGTTAATTATAATTGGCTACGGGAATACTATCATTGACGGTCAAGAAGACGCGGTCGTAAATTAGTGACTCACTTTAAAGCAATGTTGAAAGAATGAGTACCATACCTAAGTATTTAGCGACGCCAAATAAATAAATATATGTAAATAATAAAGAAGTTGGCGAGCACTTATTAAATAATATTACGTAATTACTACGTTATAATATTATATAAAATATAATTCTTGTGTCTAAACAGTATAATTTTAGTTTATAACAGATTAATTTACTTTACTGTTTGTATACCGAAAAAACCCTTAAAAAGCCGGTAATTTTATATTTATTATAATAAGCCGCGTACACACTAGAGCTCGCATAGACTGAGCATGTGTGCTTACGTTGTGTGTTGTGTGTACTCAGTATGGACGTTACCACGCACAACAAGCTTTTATGCGATAAATCTGCGCTCTGGATATTCAGTTGTGTGGAGAACGTATACAGTGTATGTTGTGTTTCGTATATTGTGTTTGAAATTTAAACTTTAATAATAATTATTTAATTTTTATTGTCACTCAAGTGACTTTTTCACGCCGAAAAGAACCCAACAAATTTAGGACTTTTTTTTTTAATATCTTCGACTTCCCTATTTAGATTTTTTGAGATAATTTTCCAAGCTTCTTTTTTTTTTTGTTTTAGAAAAATAATAATTATTTTTTGGGTTCCATAGCATCGGGTGTTATTGGTAATGTTGAATGAAATCTAGACACAATTCATTACTCCATTCCATTTCGAAAAATTTAAATGAAAATTAATAATAATGATTATTAAATAATTATACACTGAACTTGTATAATCCATACTGAGCAATAAATATGATGATTAGCACGACGCACAACGAACGCGAGCCAGTCGTTCCGGCTCGCGTTCGCTGTGCGTCAAAAACGCTCGTGTGTGCTCGATATACCGTCCTCACTAAGCAAATTTGTAGAATCAACAACACGAGCACATATGCTCAGTTTGTGCGTGCTCTAGTGTGTACGCGGCTTAAGAGTTTTGGTTTTGTTAGGGTATTTTAAAAATTTAAAATACAGGTTACAGTTATTATCGGTTCTTTAATTTACACAAGGTTATTGGTTCCGTAACCGGTTATTTTTGGTCTGGTTTCAGTTCTTGCCTACAACATCCTTGGTGTAATTGTCATAAGCGTCTTCAGATTTTGGTGGTCGAGGGGGTACAACAAATTTTTAAATCATGAGGCTTTTTTTTATTTTTTTATTTTGTCTTCTATTAATCAGACTTATTTTTTTTTTAGACATGAATAATAAAAATACATTTAAAACTCAAATAAAAACACGTACACGTACTGTGTACTTTTTTTTATCCTGGCATGATGTTGTTTGATGTACATTCAACCGTGAGGGAGAGGACAGTAAATTTACTTTTGAGGCTCAATTACGATATTAAGAAAGCCGGTAACGGTTTGACTGTGCCGCCTTATCACGTATCGTTACGCCCTTACAGTTTTATTTTATACTATTACAAATCGTATTTTCAGTATTTTTCTAAGTGATTTGGAAACTGACAAAATATATTTTTAGTATAGTGTAAGCAGTTGTTTTCTTTATTATTGTTTAGGTGTTTTATCGTTGTTCCTATATTATTCAAAAAAATAAATGATTTTGTTCTAATTTTATGTACAGACTAGAAGTACCCTTTTTAATAATAAGAAAATATTCTTTTTAAATATTTTATAATTTAGGAAATTTCGCTTTACTACTATTATTTTATTGAATGGAAAGGAAATGTTTTCTGCTTTGAGGAATTGCTTTTGAACGACTATGGTATGTATTATATACATATACTATAACGTATTATGCGTATTATATATTACAAAAGTACTGGTTGCTGAAAGTACTTGATGTATAACAAATACGATGTATTCAAGAAGTATGTAAATTTGTCGACTTTTTTTAAGTGAATTGTACACGTATTATTATGATTGGGTATTTACAAATGTACGTGATCGATTTCCGGTTTTCTAAAGTATCTATCTATTCACACTGGTTTTACTGCTTTAATATAATGTAATACGGAATTCAAACGAAGTTGTAATAAAGACCTCGGTTTCAATCAATGATTATTGTTACATGGATCGTTTACAAAGTTCCTGATTTTATTAAGAGAACGAACAGAAACTTTAAAATATGATAACCGTATTAACAGACTTCTACCAACGACAATAACTTAATCATTATAATAATAATATTGTAAAGTTTTCATTTTAGTTCAAATCAATTTTTTTAGTTGTGTTTATCCAACGTCTTTCTCTTCTTACATATTTGCTCATATTTCGTTTCATAATTATGCATCTTATTTTATTCAAAGCGTCGTTTTGTATGCGGTGATACAATTATTAGATATTAAAAAAGGGCTATACTGTAATAGGAACAGTAAGTTATAAAACCATAGAACATATTCGAATTTTTTTTCTTGTGATAACTAAATTTTATCTTTTCGATCAAAAAGTATTGAAATCCTGGAATGGGAAGTAAAGAAATGCGGTAAGTAGCAAACTGTTTACTCTTATAATATATACTCTAGAATCTATTTCCACAGAATTAGTTGCAACTGGTGCAACTTGATGGTGAAAGTTTATTAAATTAAGAGCGAGAAATTTATTGGTTTTTTAGTAGAGAGTGTAACGATTACTTGATTTTGTAAAATTTTTCTGTTCGAGGTTTAAGTACTTAGCTTGATTTTCCAAAATTATTTTTGTATAGTAAATACGAACTCGTATTCACTCGACTCTAAAATCGAGTATTTGACTTAATTTAAATTGAGTATTCAACTTGAATCAATTATTCGAGTTTATTTAATTACTTTATTGAAAAACAAATTTTAAGACTATGAATAACTGGAACCAAATATTCCCGATAGGAACTAACAGAAAGGTTTATGGTTTAAATTAATAACAATATATTGTTATTGATTTGATATTTTACTATCATGATAATGACATATTATACATATCGATAACCACCAACACACTAACCACCAACCACCACTATACAGTATTTGACCTTTATCGAGTTAAGTTAAGACTTAACTCACACGGACTACATTCCAACCACGTTATAACCACAAATTGGTGATTGCACATGGTTGATATTGACCATTTATGAATCACTTTTTCGTGGTCGTTAGAAGTTAAACTGACGACACAAAACCATAAAATAAAAAATATGGAGTACATTTAATATATTTATTTTTATTTTTTTATATTTCACAAATTTTTTACATAGTTAAATAGAATTTTAAAAGAGGAAGCATTATTATTATTTTTATTTCGCCAAACGTAATAATAATGTATATAATATAATAATCATGGTTATCGTGCTGATAAAAAGTGGACGGAAAGTGGTTAGCGTGTTATATGTCTATGTGTGTTACGTTTAACCGCAGACGACCACAAGTATGTGGTCAACAAGTTGCGACAGCTGTTGGACTTGACGGCAGAATACGCCTGTGTAAGATTGCATTTATCGTATTATTATATATGTTATTAATGTTTCGACTACAAGCGACCATTGTTTTGTTGTCGTTGCGTGATTGTAATGTGGTTCGTGTGAGTTATGCCGAGTGTATACGCTACGATAAATCGGAACTATGCGATTGACGTTTTATTGTCATTTTTACTGTCAAAACTAATCGAAAGAATGAGTACTGCTTACTCCAGTGGTGTTCAACCTTTTTTCCTCAGCTTTGGTAAATAATTATCTTAGAGCGGATCACCAAATACAATAGTACGAATAATATCAATATTAATCAAGCTAATAATGTTATTTTGTTACACTTAGTAGGTACTATACTATATGTGTAGGGACATATTGAATTTATTTTCAAATAGTTTTGAAAAGATTACAGATTGAAATACACTCTGTAGGTACACATTAATTTGATCAGTATACTGATCAAATGCACGGGCTATATCGTGAAATGTCAATTTGAAAATATTTAAAAAAAAAATTTATAAATGTAAGAAGAACTGTATTTTATAGGAATTTTACTTTTCTTTTTTTAATATTTTGTTTTATTTAAAAAAAAAAAAAAAAATTGTAATGGGCCCATTGAATACCTACGATAGCGGCGGGTTGGGCACCACTGGCTTACATAGTACTATTTCTTTTCCGGTATTCTTTGTCGACCGCTATTCACTTAAATCTCAGTTTGCCATCAGCCAACTTTATCCATGGACAGCCAATGTAAACTAAATCAAATCGTAGCGATTAATGTTTGTTATATGTTTACCCGTTTAAACTTATTGCTGAGATTCACAGAAATTGATGCCAGCCGGTATCAATCATCCAATCCCATTCAAATTCCATTAAATCGCTACAATGTTATATTTATACGCGATGATAAATCGAAACAATTCGCTATTGTTACGTATTTATCGTAGCGTGTAAACTCGGCTTTAAACTTAAGTATTCGAGTACTCGATCTTTTTGAAAACCATTTGATTATCGAGCACTCGAAAATTTTCTTGAGATTTTTCGAGTACTCAAATTTCGAACTTAACTCGAATCGACAACAAAAAACAATACAATTCCAATTCTAGTTTTTAGCAATATATATTGTGGAAAACAATTTATTTTTTTTTGGAATAAAAATATTCCAAAAACTTCATGTAATATTTTATTTATTAATTTACTACCTAACATACATTAAGTACTTACTATTGAAATATTAGACTTATAAATATAATTTTTATTAGATCGGTATTTTACTTGCATTCGAAAAAAATAATTTGTTTTACGTTATTTACAATTAAAACGTTAAACAATTATTTTTGTGTTTATCGTTATTTAAAATTATAATCTTTAGTAACTTTTGAGTTTTGTGCTATCGGTGATTAAAGCGGTATGTAACTTTTCGTTATTTTAAATTAAAATGTTGTATAACTTTTGTGTTTTACTTTATAACGTTGTACGTAAAAAACCATAACAAATGTCATATAATATTTATGCACACGATACTACGTGTTTTTTAAATAAATTAATTAAATACGAATGAAAAAAATTCTATTCTATGCCATACTATATTATCTTTTTAAATTAAAAATGTTAATCGTTATTTGTCATATATAACGTTATCATCATAAGATTATTATAACGTTTGCATGCTCTGTTTTTTACAATTTTTTTTGTTCTGTATTTAAAATTACTAAACGGGTACGGTTACCTTTAAAATTAAAAAACTTAAGAATGGAAAATTAAGTAATAAAGTTTCTTTGTTAGATTATATTCTATTATTTAATATTAATATAAATGTATTTGCTATTTAATACAATCATAGCTGGCTGCAGCTAGCCTAGCCTCGACGCGCAGCGCATCGACCGCCTTCGCCCTAGCCCGCAGGTCGTCCTCGGAAAGCCCCTCCACCCTATGACGAAGCTTCGTCGCCGTTCTCTAGTAGCCAGGCACGTGCGATGAAGCTCCGATATCTTCGTCGTCCACCAATGTTTTGATCTGCGACGGTTAGCGTTGACCTTCGGCGGTATAGAGGCGTTGCTAGCGGCTGTGAGATGAGCCCTCAGGTCGTCAGCCAGACGATCGACGGCCTCGGCTTCCCGCCAGTCGATCGCCATCGTTGGAGAAGCGTTGCCGCAAAGGTACTCCACGTCCAGGGCGTGGTCGAGCTTCCCGATTGCCCAGTCCCAGTGTCGCGGCGTCAACTCCCGCAGATCGCCCGGTATCCGCTTGAGGGTCACAACGTGGAAACTGATGTAGTACCGGTGGTTGCTCCTAGACTCCACCCCGGTTAGCACCGCCCAGCTCCCGATCTCGCAGAGGGGTCCCCGCGAGAACGTGACGTCGATGACCGAAGTGCTGGCGTCCTTCTGGTACGTCAGCGTGGAGCCAGTGTTGCTGACCGTGAGGCCCAGGCTGGCCACGAGTTCGCTTAGGAGCACACCGCGTTCGTTCTCCGCGGAGGATCCCCACTTTGGCGACTTCACGTAGAAGTCGCCGGCAAACACGACCTTAATGCTCTCGAATTGCTCGACAGCCCGTTCTAGGGCATCGAGAAATCTGCGGAAGGCGGAAATATCACAGTTCGGCGTCCAGTAACAGCTAAACCACGTTCGTTCGTTGCACTGGAGCCAGTCGAAGTCCCTTCCCGCCCCGTAGTTGTCCACGGGGAACCGCGCATCAGCCGTTAAGGCAATGGTACAAGTGCCGTCCGTGCTGGTAACCCACCGTGGCCGACCCTGTTCCTCAACTGTTCTGATAGTATCTGGTCGCCCCTCTCGGCCACTGTCTGGTCCAGCAGGTTGTGCGCATCGCCACAGTGATTTAGGTTAATCTGCAGACACCGGATCACGTCTGCAGACTACCCTTCACCGTTGTGGCCTTAGCCTTGCCTTTTCCTTGGCGCGCACTGCACGCCCCGGAGTCCGGACGGCGGGCCACGTGAGGGACGTAACTTGGTTACAGGCCACGCAGCGGTCTTCACCGGCCGCGCACTCGTTGGCTTTGTGGCCGGTTTCTCCGCAGCATCGGCAAGCAGCCGATAGCTCTGAGCCGGTGCAGCCCCGAGAGTTGTGCCCGTACCCGTGACACCGGAAGCATCTTTTAGGTTCGGGCTTTCTCTCCTGCATACGAAACCTCAGCCACCCTACCCACACGTTGTGGAGCGAGTTCGCCCCCCAAGCCGGAACCTTGACCGTGGCCACCTGCGTGCCTGATCCGACCACATCCCGGTGACAGCAACGTCCGCTCTGGCCGCTATGGCGACCGGATCGTCGTCGCTGCTAGGGATCACCGTCCTTATGGCCGCCAGGACCTCGGTCCGCTCCGCGCCCGCATCCATCCCACGACCTCAAGGATTTTGATGGGACATAGGCGAGATACGTGGACTTCTCCCCCGACGAGCTTCTCTATTAACGTGGCTTGCAGCCTTTCTGCCGCGCCAGCCACGTCCTTCCCCTTCTCCAGCTCTAGGAGGAAGTCACCGGACTTCGTCTGACGCATGGTCCTTACGGACCCACCCATACTAGTGAAGTCGACCTGCCCCCCTCAGATGGCCTTGACCGTATCCAAGTAGGTCGACTCGGCACCTACCTTCACCAGTACGGCTGGGGTTTTCCCCACATCCATTTTTGATGCTGCGTGGAGTGGGGGTCTAGCGTCACGTCGACGCCGCCTCCCAACAATCAACCACTACTTTTTACTGTCGCTTGCAACGCTAGTTGCCGCTTCAGCGGCTTTTTTTTTTTGGCCTTTTTCCGAGCCCTAGCTTTGCTCCTCTTGGAGGTTACAAGTGCAAGTCCGAGACTACCACCAGACGGTTCCCCGCCCGTCGCCTTTTTAACCGGCGGCCTAGCACGGATCTTTGCGACGGCAGCGCACGCCTAGCGATCCGCGGCTGCGTTGGGAACAGGCAGCGCTGACTCGGCGGCCCTCCGCGGCATGCTTGCCACGGATGCGCTGACCTGCTGGAGCAGTTTATCAAGTGCTGCCAGTTGCTCGTCTAGTTCGTTACGTAGCGACTTTAGCTCTTTGGTTGTTTTGTCCAAAGACGTTGGCGTTTGGGAGGAAACGTTCTTACTCTCGCTATTTTTCACCGGTTTGCGAGTCTCCTGTGCATTGCCTGCATTTTCCCTGTTTAACTTTGCTCTCATACTGCGTGACGAGCAGGTGCGTTTTAGAAAGGGTTTCCTTTAGTGGCCTATGCAGGTTTGTCTTGGCGGCCACGAACTTGTTCATTTGGCAAAGTTTATGATCAAGTCTAGCAACTCAGCGTCTTTTAGAGTTACTAGATTGATTGTTTTAACTGCGTGCGTTTTGGTGTTTTGGAACCGTTCTCCGTCAGAGTCCAATTGGACAATGATCGGTGTCTCGGCCTCAACATCCAAATTTGTCGCGGTGGCAGTGTCATTAGTGCGTCTGTGTCCTTCATTATCTACATGTCCATTGCCATAGTCCGTTGGGGCACATCACTGGACACCCACGGGGTGCCTACCGACGCTTACGCAGGAACGTCGGCGGTCTTAGGATCGTCCTTCGACCGCGCTGGGCTCCCTCGCCCTCCCAGCGAAGTAGGCTCCTGAAGGGTCTCCCCCTGGAGCAGTAACGGTTGTCTTCTCTTTCATGTTACTTATGACTTGTTTTTTAAACTGATTTTCTTCACTACGTTTTAACCCTACCGCTAGGAGGATTTGATTTCGGTGTTGCCTTCACCTAGGACAGTTGCTGCCGAGGCCTAAGAGCCCATCCAACCCTTGGAAATCTTGGTCGGGTCGTTCTCAACATAGTCCAGTCTAACATGGGAGACTCTGCTGGCAGACTGCACTGCTGTTAGCATTGCACTATATATCATCGAATGACCGTTCAAACCCCCTCACCATATCAAGGTGATTCATCATTACGAGGGAATGCCATCCAGGTTCACGTGCCGCGCACCGTTGTCTCCGTGAACTTCATACTCGCCATACTCCGTTTCGTTCCACTCATCCGTCTATGATTACTACTCCATCCTTACTACTTTACTGTAAGTATTTCGTGGTCTGTTGTTTGTATAATTTTCTAGTATTCTGATTGCGCAAATTGAATGTTTTCACGAATGTGAAGTTGGAAAGATGTTGAAAAAGTTGATGAAATTGTAGAATGGGCTTGTATCATCAATTATTTACTTTATAATATCTTTAAATATTATTAACAAGTAAAACAGGAGGAATTGTGTTATATTATATGATCATTTTTTTTTTATTATTCAATTTAAAAATGTTATGAAAAGTTTACAAAAAATAAATAATTTGCACCTGTATTAATTAAATTAATTATAGATATAACTTGGTATGTTCTAAATTTCGACATTTTTGGCTCGTACTTATATTACTTACCGTAGTGACTAGTGAACTCGTCGGGTGGTTCACCATGGTGTGTTTTCAGTCAGCATAGTTTCGTTTAGATACTACTTGGCCGATATTCTACCGATGTTGACGTTTTTAATATTTACGTATCGGAGATGATCGCCTTAATCTGTAGGTACACTTATATCGTTTGTTGATATTTTATTAAGTCGTCTATTACTCTTCTTGTATTCCATATTTCTTATTGGTCAGTTTTTAGTAGGTTGTCTTTAGTGACCCTGAGAAGGGCCGTTTTGGTATGTATGTGCTCTGTTATAAATTGTATTAAGAAAATTAGTTTCTTAATAAAATATAAAATATAAAAATATAAAATTAAAGTAAAAATTAATATAGCAAGAAAAATGTTATTTACATGCATAATAAAAATGCTAATGTCATGTTTTTTTCTATATACTAAAAAAATATACATAATTGAAATCAATAATTATATAGTATAGATGTATATATATTTTAATATTGATACAGATATAAAAATATAAAATAAAATGCTCAATAATCAATAATTTTTAACATTCTATATAGCATGTGAAGCAAAAATGTTGTTACAGAATGAAAATCATCATGACATATAATGTGTACAAACCGCCGTCAAGCTAGTGGTGTGACTCCGTGTTTCCGTCTTGTCAACACCCGGGAATTTTCATAGGAGTCTTCAATAGCTACATCACTGAATAGGAGTATAATGCGAAAGTTGAAAACGTTGAAAAACTTGTCAACTGGACTAATATTAACCACACTTTTCTAGTTTATGATGCTAAACAAGGTGGAACCTTGTCCCCGGACTTTTGTTTCGTTACAAAAAATGAGTTAGACCAACCTTTACAAGTAAGATGCACAATAGTAAATAAGTTCCCCAAAAGTCAACATTGTCCAACTGTAGTAGAAATGGAAATAAATTTACCCAGGTTCAAAAAACTAGAACTGACTAGATGGAATATGCGTAAGGCAAACAGGGATAGCTATTCAAAATACATAGAGGATAACATCAATCGAATAGAACCAGTTCAAGAAAATTACACCAGATTCATTAATCTCCTCAAGGCGGCAGCAACAAAGTCCATACCCAGATGACACGTTCAAAACTATATTCCATGCTGGAACAAAGAATGCGAAGAGGTATTCAGAGAATATGAAGAAAACAGTAGTGATGTCTCGGCTAACAAGCTAACAAACTTATTTGATGAGGAGAGAATAAAAAGATGGATTAATGCAGTAGAAAATCTGGACTTTTCGAAATCAAGTAGAAAAAGTTGGGAGTTCCTTAGGAAGCTAGGTGTGGCCCAACGGGTCCGCAAATAGGAGGAGGTTATGGCGAAAGCGATAGCTACCCAACTTTTTAAGGTGTCAAATATCAAACAGAAAAAACAAGAAAACTTCGAAATTAGGAAACTACTTGCTAATGAACTTTCTTCATGCAAGGAATCGCCACCACTATTTGATATTTTTGCCAAGAGCAAAGTTGACACAGTCCTAAATAACAAAGCTGCTGGTGCGGATGGCACATTACCTGAATTCCTAAAAAAACCTAGGGGTCAAAAGAAGAAATTGGTTAGCTAAATTAACAACAAACATTAAAAATTGCGGAGTCCTCCCAAGATTATGGAGAGAGGCCAAAGTGATAGCCATCTTAAAACCGGATAAAGCTGCAAATGACGTCAGAAACTTTAGACCAATTTCGCTACTATCAACGGTATATAAAGTTTTCGAGAGACTAATTCTTATGAAGCTGCTACTAATACTAGAAAATAAATTCCCAATAGAACAAGCTGGATTTAGGACGGGCAGAAACTGTTGTGATTAGGTTCTTGCTTTTATGCTTATGTAGAAAATGGCTTCCAAAACAAGAAGAAATCCGAAGTAGTTTTTCTTGATTTTTTGCGGCGTATGATAGTCTGGAAAGAGGGTTGCTAGTCAAAATGGCCAATATAGTGAAATATAGTAAGAGAACGAGATTTTGAAATCGATGCTATCAAATAGGAAGTTCAGAGTGTACCTAAATGGTGAAAATAGCTCATATAAATATTTACAAAATGGATTACACCAAGGGTCGGTTTTTTCACCAATTCTTTTCAATTTCTATACAGACGATCTAACAGTCACAGAGGCGAGAAAATTCATCTACGCGGACGACATTGCATTGGTATATCAAGCCAACTCGAAATAGAAATAGAAATAGATGGCGTACTAAACCAAGACTTAATTACTCTCCAAAATTACTTCAGAAAGTGGTACCTTAAATTAAATCCAAATAAAACAGTAGCGATAGCTCTTTACTTAAGTAACCGGGAAGCCAACAGATGACTAGAATTAAAGATAGGGCCAATAGTGAATGCCCAAGGTATCTAGGGATAAAAATTGACAGAGCTCTAACTTTCAACGACTATATAGAGGTGATGAAGAAAAAGTTGAAAACTAGAAACAATATAATAGCAAAACTAGTGGGTGCAAGTTGAGGTAGCAACGTGGAAGTCCTGCGAACATCCACATTAGCAATAGTTTACAGCGTGGCCGAGTATTGTGCACCGGTTTGGTCAAGAAGTGCTCACTGTAAAAAAGTAGACATAGAGCTCAACAAATCAATGTGAATAATGGGCTGTGAGAATGACCCAAACTCAATGATTGCCGGTGCTGTCGAACATAATACCTCCAGAACCGAGGAGGTTAATGAAGGTTCACCAGGAAGTAACAAAAGCTATGAACAACCCTGAACTACCACTATATAAAGACATCGTCTTAAACCCCCAAAAAAGACTGAAGTCAAGACACCCTATCTGGGACCTGAAATTCCCGACAGAATTAATACCTTAATAATTAATATGTTGTGTTATGTCACGTTGTTGTTTTATTTTGTTAATTATTTATGTGCTGTTGTATGTGGCTTGTGCCACTAATAAAAATAGACAAATATAACTTCTTAAATTGCGTAATATTAGGCCAATGAAGCAAATAAGCTGAGGCAGCACCTTATAAAATAATATTTAAGGACATAAACAACACAGTAGGGGGACGGTGCGGGTTTCGACTGAGAGACGGTTGTATTGTGAGCATTTGTTAGAGACCCGTAAATTTGTGTGTTTGTTTAATAAAGTTATTCAAAAAAAGTGTTCTTAATTGTTCATCAATATTTTTTGTGTACCATCAAAAGATAGGTATACTATAGTGCTGTTAACATACTTATACTTTTTCACTTTTATATTTATATTTATACCTATTACCTATATATTTATTTTTGTTGCTTTATAGTGTGTTAGTACATATATTATAGCCGATGTCATATGCAAAATAAATAAAATAAGAATTAAAATAATTAGGATATATATATATATATATATTTTGTATTTCGTTTTAGTATCCAACTAAATAAAACACGCTCGATAGAAAGACCACGTCAGTGTAGGGTAAAAAAGATTTAATGCAAGTAGATAAAATGGCAATAATTGAGGATGCAGACAACAGAGACCGATGAAAGGGTTTGCTAGAAGCAGAGAAAAGCTTGAATGGCCTGTAGAAGCTAAAAAAATTCATTTATTGCTGTACAAACATTTAATTTTTTTAAATGTCTGCTGCTTATGGTAGTAGAAATATGATAATTTTAATTATTATTCCTATATATTTATATATTTCAATGTTAGTAGGTCAATTAGAATTAAATATAAATGTATTAAAATATAAAATAGAATTACAATTTTTAATATTTAGAGATATTTACTACTCGCCATGTAAATTGTTTTACACAGTAAACTAGTATTATAGGTTAATTAAAGAAAAGTACAAAACATTGAGGACAAGAACATTAATAAAGAACAAACAGCATATTTGGAAATTCAAGTATGGGCGTATATTAGTATGTATACGGAGTTTATTTAGACAAAATGTCTATAACTCCAGTAAAGTTGATAGGCACATAACATAGTAACATAAGTACATAAACAACCGCATAGAAATCACTAACAAAATATTGTATAAATCTTAACTCCCGAAATGGGAGTATACATATTTAGTATTGTGACACCTTTAAATAACGATAGTTTTTTTAATTGCAGCTTTTGACAATAATATTACTATGAGGCTTTACTGATGGTTTAATTCTTTATACGAACATATTATAAATTAAGATTTAGTTTTAATGAAGTTAATAAATTAAACAATGTTTATGGTTGAATAAAACTGGGTTTTGAAAAAAATATTGGTAAAAAAAAAACGTATCATTATAATTTAGAAATGTTTATTAAAAACTTATTGGAATGTGTACAGATTTAAAAATAATAAATTTTTATAGTTTTATATAAAATTAGGAATAATAAATGTGCATTTTCAATACATCCAATGAAACTTTATCATGTAAAATGTTTTAGTTTGTAAAGCTGTAAAATATTTTACAATTTTAATTTTTGAAAATTAAGCAATATATTTAAGAGAAATTTTAAATTATTATATTATATATCTTATGATTAAAATGAATGATATAATACAATTTATAAATCACTTAAAATTTTTCATTTTGAGTCATATATTTTTGATATTTTATTCTTTAAAATGCATTATTCAAAACCATAAATAAATCTCGTGAGAACTGAAAGTATTCATTTATAACCAAAATATTTATAAGTCTTAATTTAATTTATATTTTTAAGTAAAAATTTAAAGATTTTCTATTTCAAGTACACACACTATTTTGTTGAATATAAATAATAATTAGTTCAGGAAGTTAATATGTAGAATGTACACGAATAAATTAATGTTATTCATGTAATTGAAAATGTTTAATTTATAATTTTCGTGGCTTATAATGTATAATAATAAATTATGCTATATATTATTAGTTTGATATTCAAATTTATTAAGAAGTATTTTTTAAAAAATATAATAAAACTAATATAAATCTATCAATTGAAAAATAAATACATATAACTGAAATGTATGTTTTCTAAAATTGAATGAAACAATATATCCTGTAAATGGTTTGAGTAATTTTAAGATAAACTTATTTATTGTAGGTTTATTTTTTAACTATACTAAAACAAATATTTTTAACAAATTAATTTTGACAATGTAAACATGATAAAAAAACATATTGTACAGTTTTAATTTTTTTTTACGTGTAAAAAGGCATTACAATTTATATGAGATTCTAATAGAACCCATAAAAATATATTTTTATTATTTTTATTTTTTTATTTTGTTTGTCTTTATATATATATATATATTTATCTTTATTATATATTACGTATAATAAATTATCGACGATTTAAAAATAAAATGAATGTGGTATTTAACATTTAAATCTTATGATAATAATACTAATATAATTTATAGTTATAACTCATAAAATAGATTCCAGAATAAAAAATTAGCAATTTAGTTTTACTTTTATACTAAAATTAAGCTATGGAAATAAATTAAAAATTGCTTAATACATATATTTTTTTATACTAAAAGTTAGTTAAGTTAAATTTAGTTAAAGTTATGTAAATTAAAATAATAATTAATATACATTATTTGGATATTATTATTTTAATAAAATAAAAATCTTACGTCAATTGTAATTAATTGAATAATTAATTATCGTTTAGAAATTTTTAAACTTCAATCTCAAATTGTTACAATCATTTTAAAACCTATAATTAAATAATAATGAAATTTTAAAAACTGAAGCTAATTATCATAGAACGGAATTTTTCAAAATGTCATCATTCATATTTTTTAAAAATAATCGATATATTATGTTACACATTTTAATAAATAATTAAAATAAATCATGATTTTGATCATAGTTAATTGAGAATGTTAAAAATTTATGGGAATATAAAATAAACACTTCTTCTCATTTTAGCTTTATGATAAAATAGTTATTTATAAAACTATTTTCCTGTTAGTCAATCAGAATAATAATCGTTACTTTAAATTTAGTTATTAATTACTTCCAATTATGTGAATCTTATATTATAATAATAATAAAGTATGATAAATTGAAATTTGAAAATAATATTTGAAATTACGGTTTTTTGAAATAATTTGATAAAAATCAAGTTTGACATAAATATTTTAGGTATGTAAAAATATTACAATTAATATTTGTAGCAATTAATCAATGCCGATTGAAATATTTTATAATAAAAATATAGTTATCAAAACTAACAGTAAGTGCACGTGCAGTCTATTAAATATACCTGATTCAGAAGAAACATTGATTATAAAAAATATGTAAGAAAACTTCCATAAGATGTATAATATTTAAGAATAAACAGATTATTTTTATTTTATAATTTATAACATTTTATAATCATAATCTAAATATTTGTACTATTTGACAACTGCCCGTTTTATTCATATGAATAAATTATTATTATTATTATTACTATTATTATAATTGATTATAAATAAGATAGGGTCAATGTAAATGTAAATGTATATTTGTTTGTCATTACATTCATTAAAATAATAAATAGTATATTTGAAATAAAAAAATAATGATTTACTTTTAAATAAAATAATTAGGTATCGGAGTCCAGAAAATTAAATAACAGATTATTTTAATCATTTTTAATCTTAAATCATTAATATTCTCAACACTTTTCTTGTAGCATTTTCCTATATATTATATGGTTAGTAAAAAAAAAAAAAACGTAATTTGGGGTAATGATAAGAACAATTTTTTGAATTCCATACTCTTGAGCATGAATGATTATTATATACTTCTCTTTCGAAACAAATTTTTCCACTAATTACATACCTACAGTGCTTAATTGTTGAGAGTTTTCTTTTAAATATGTTTATGTAGCAAGAGTTTCCTTTTAGATTATTTTTTAGCCGAATTTTTTTTTATTGTTTTATTTATGTGTACCTATTATAATCTTTTTTATCTGATCCATTTTTTATCATATCCATATTATGTTGTTTTTCATAACAATTATATTTCAACAAATTAATATGATTCGTAATACAATATATTTTATTAGTGATATATTGGTATACATTTACAGATTGTATGATATATATAGGAGTATATAAAAAATGTGACATAAATAATGAGTTGAACATATAAAAACAGAAAATATCCTACTGAATTAACTGAACTACAAATACAAATTATACAAATTAAATAATAAACCATATTGTATAAATCATTGATTTTAAGAATCTTTTAAAATGTATATCACTATTATTAAATTACCTGCATAATAAATTCAGTTTTTTTTGTATGTCTCTGAAAGTTTAAAGTTTTTGTTTTTAGTTATAGTGTTTCTGGATTTCTTTGATTTAATTTAGTGCCATCTGAAGCGATTGCCCGTCTTAAATTTAAGATTTATGCTTAAGTGGAAGAATATTTATTGTATCTAGTGATATAACTTTATATTTATATATTTTAGTTTGATAATTCAATTTATCACTATTGTTCATAATGTAATGATAAACATTATAATATTTTTTATTTTTATTGTTAGAATGTAATAAACACCAACACTTATGTAGGTTTCATTTATATAATTTTCATCGTGGTAGCTTATGAGTTCTATTGTTTCATGTGATGCAATTAACCCTAAATATTCTTTACCGATGTTTCACTATTTTAATTTTCTTTCAAAAACTCTTTACAAAGTTTTTCGAAAAATCTACGAAATTCTTTATTTGATCAATAATGATGTTTTAAATTTTATATTCCTATAATATTTATTTTGGAAGATAGTAAGTTAAACGTAATCCAGTTATTATAGAGAATATAGACTAATAGTGCTTAAATTGAGAAATCGTAACTTTTGTAAATCCTAAAGAATTTTTCAGATAATTATTATTATTACTATTATTATTGTAATTATTACCCTTACAGCAAAACTTGTGATTGATCACCAGGGAGAAGTTTCCAATTATATATCATTCTTGAAACTTTACAAATTGATTGTATATCTATTGCAAGTGTCTTGATTGGACATCCAAGATGGACATCATTATACAAAATGAAACATTCAAAATCAATGTTGTAATTAAAACAGTTGTCTACAATACATATGTTTGTATAGAAGGAAGTTTTATTATTGGGCAGCATTAATTTTCATTGGTATGTTTCATTAAATTATGAAATAATTATAATATTTATTATATATATTGTTACTATCTAAACATAAAATGTTAATAAATATTATTTATGATTTTTAATCAACTTACATTTTTTATATTGATTTGTTCTATTCATTATTTTTATTCATAAATATTGTGTAATATAAAGTGATTTAGTGATTTAAAATAGATTTCGAAATTGTATTTTTAATCTGTGTTAGTATTGTTTTTACTTCAGAAGTTTTATGCTTGCTTGAGTTTTTGAATCTAATGGTAAAAATTACAACTAAAAATAAATATATTGGGATAAGTGTACTAATTTTCACTTGGGTTTTACGATTTATTATACAAAATTACATTACTCTCAGCATCATTAGATTTATGGATTAAAGGTTTTTTTTTTCGCATTAAGAGAGCTAATTTCTAATGAAATATATATATATATATATATATGTATTATTTTTAGAAAATTTAAGGTTTATACGAAGTAAAGTGTCTATGTGAAATTAATAATTATGTTTATAATTTCGTTAATTTTTTCATTCATTCCTGTTCATAATGACTATATTATGGTATTATTTTATTCATGTTTATAATATAAATTTATACTATTTTTATAAGTAAGTGGACTAATAAGATTATAAAATAAACTAACTGAACTATACTATCACAGTTATAATTAGTTAACACAGTTATAACACAGTTAAATTATAAATAGATATTGGTTTTATAAAAATATATTTTTTACTGTTTTAAATTAATAATTGTTTTTTGAATCTATGTATTTTTTACTAGAAAATTTAACATAAAATACAACCAGGTAATATTGTACAGACACTAGATTTTGGTGGACAAATCAAACAGTAGTTGAATATGTATTGCATATATTCAATTTGCATAAATTATTTTTTACACAAAACGTAAATGAAATCCGTGTCATATATTTTTTTAATATGTTTAAATTTATAAATATATTGGATATTGTAAACCACCTAATGTTTGTCACTGTAGACAATTTTAACAAAAATATAAATTATTCACAATTCTATAAACATGAAACATAAAAATATATGAAAACATAAAAAATGTTTTGATGTTCTATGGATTACTTTATTGCTTTACTGTATTATATTTTTGACCAATTCGATTTTGGATGAGAACAAATGGCTATTAATAAAGTTACAAGATAAACTATGATAGTTATTTCGAAAAATACTTACTGGTTACGTATTTAATGGTTAACCAAAAGAATCAGTCCTATTTTACAGTCGTATCACTTTTTTTAAGGATGCTGGTAATGGGGAGTAATTTCATGGTTGCAAAAATAACTGATTTAATATTTTTTAAGATACTAATTCACCAATACTTATTCAATATGACTATCTTCATCCGTAAAAATAATCAATTTGATTTTTTCATTCATTAGTGTTTATGAAAACAGAAAAAGTCGACAGAGCTAAATATTTTAATTTTATGAATGTTAGATGAAATGACTGATGGGAATCTTTAGCTTCATAGGTCAAAAACGTACAAACTAAATTGTCCATATATATTATAAATAAAATAATCATTAATTCACGATTTTTAGACGGAAATACTATAGTACGTGAGTTAATTTTGTTTAGTATAAATGGATAGTAGAGTCTCCATTATTTTAGTTTAAAAAAAAAGAACATTATCTATTATGTAATGGTTTTTTTTTTTTTCAAATAACTTATTTCAATAATTTTTTATAGCTAAATAAAAAACTTAAGTGTTTTTACTATGAATATTAAATAAATGGTTTGTTCTGTATAAAACATATTTTAATATTTAAATAACTGGTGTATCACGTATTTTTAAACTTTATGTTATTAAAATTTCTGTGATTGATAAAAGCAAACTTATGACAATCCATATTCAGTATGACGATATTCACTGGTTATTATAATTACCTAGTTATATTATGAAAAGGTATTTCTCATCATTAGTTATAAAATATTCAATTGAAATTTGTAAACTTTAGTAAATTAGCATGACATTTTATTTCAAAGAAAAATATCACAGTTAAATCAATATATTTTTATAATTGCTTTGAATTTTAAAAATATATTTAAATAATAAAATGTCACCATTTTTTTTTTTTTAATATATTCACATACATACAAACATATATGATGTATATATGTTTATATGTACAATACATATATTTCTCGTAATAATTCGATTGATCAAATAACCAACAACAGTTTCAATTGTTTGAAATCTTTAAAATAATTGAACACGATTAATAGAATTATCACCTAGTTCTACTAAACTATATTTTGTTAACAAATATATATTCTCAGGTATTATTGATAGCTATGATCTGTTTGTCGAGAGAACATTATTCGTTTGTGTATTCCCATCAATTTTCAGTACGTTCATAATTCTTATTTCTCCTATCATTACCGATTACAATTATCCTACCGATTTTTGAATGCGCATAAGCGATCGCACTGAAAAATGATGGGAATATGCAAGAATAGTCCCTCGGCAAACAGAGTATAGATACTGGATCTTTGTTCATCCAAATATACATTTCGAGTAGACTCTAGTATATACGTACGTGTTTAATCAGCCGTGAAATAGATAATGAGCAAAAACGAATTAATATTGATTATCATATAAACAAATCGATACTGAGTTTGTGAACAATCCTGCATTTTACTTGTACTCAACAAATACCAAGTTTTAACTTTCAATATTTACTAGCTAGGTTCATATCAATCACACAATATTTATTTATTATTTACATTAAATTATTATACTGTCTACTGTATGTATATTAATACTTATATACATATATACTGATTTGATAATTTTTATTAATTACAATTTTTAATATAAGATATAATTAAATAAGTAAATGTTGATACATTGTGACAAGTAATGTAAATATAGTGTAGTAAACTGTAAGTATCTAGTCATTTTCTTCAAATGATTTATTTACCTTCTATTTACTTACTTGGAAGATTTTTTTTAATGTTCATCTCAACGGTCGTACGGGAAGGAAAACGATATACAAAATGGTATGGATAAAATTGAACATTCACTTCATAGGAGGAGTCACGTAATGAAATAAGAAATTACGTGACAGGATGTCACGTTTGTACGTGGACAAAAGTTCTTAATAAAAAATTTAAGCATCCGTATGCACGTGATATCAAGAAAAAATAATGATACGTTTAATATACCTCACGAGAGCATATCAACATTGGAAGAATTGAATAATGTTTTTTATTTGAGAGTTTTTTTTCTGAGAGCAAAAATAACTATCCAAATTCTAGATCAGCAATTTTGTCCGATTCAATAAATATAAATTACAATATTATAGATTGAATATATTTTTTTATATTCAATTATCTTTAGTACTTTTTTACTTTTTTAAATTAAGAATATTGATTATTTGACATTTAATAATATTAAAATAATATTATTATATAATATTAAAATAATACCGGCACAAGCAAACCAGTAGTAATAAAACTTATGTAACCAATAAACATTTATTTTTATATTGATATTGAATTAATCACGTAAGATGACCGACAATAATATAAAACACCACATAGCATGGTCAATTCAAGTTGACTTAAGATATTGTCTATGTTTGTAATTTTTCTTGAAAAATGTAAGTAGGCTACTGAACTATCAACGGGTATAATCTAGTAAGTCTAAAAGTAATGTGGTCAATTTTTTGAAACATCATGAGTAAAAGACGTCAACAACACTGCAGAGTAGAATACTCAACAATTTATATCCATTAAATGGGGTTATGGCCATGACGGCTACCATATGTATTATAGTTCAATTTAAGTTTATTTTTTCCTCTGGTTGTTTTGTACTCAAAGTTAGAATGAGGAAACTAAGATTGACGGGTACAAATATTTAGTTAATTTTGTAATACCACAAATATATTTGGTTTAAATTTAGCGTTTATGCCATCTTTATTTATATTTTAGTTTGATTTTTATAGATTTAAGTAATTCTTATTACAACATATAAATAATTATCATGTATTTTCATATCGATTTAAATGTGGATATTAATTTTTTTCATATGTTTCTTAACCTTTTAATTTTCCATAATACTAATTGTTTAGTGTAAAAGGATAAATATTATATGCAAATTGATGTTTATAGTATTTTAAGAAATATTTAGCTTAGTTGTATTATATACGGTTTTCAAAAGTTTCATATTATATCAAAAAGTAAAATAAATGGTTTTAACTATGAAACTATAATGAGTATACAACAAACATACTTTAGGTAAAGTTGTAATTTGAACAAAAATGTATCGACGATTTAAATTTTTGTTTCTTAACATCGAGTATCAATAACTCTGTAAAACTTTATGAACAAATACTTAGAACATTTATCAGAAATAACAATGCTGAAATCTTTCAAAACTTAGATTAATGGTTTTGAATAAAAAATAAAAAATAAAACGTGTAGTCCCTATTTGATCATAAACAATTTTATAGAAAATTTAAAAATAATAAATATTTGAATGGCTGAAAATAACTCATGTGATAAATATTCTCCGGAAATTGGTAAAAATCTGGTTTAAGGTTATATATGCAGATATTCGATTGGTAAATCGATCTATAAGTACAATAGTTTTTATTCTGTATTTACTTTTTCTATAATTTATTAACAACAAATATTAATATTTCAAAATCCGTTGATGGCTTAATTTAATTATTTCTATTATATTATATTATTACTATTATTATTATATTATAACATATTTGTAGTCAACTTAGAATTAGACTATAGATCGTTTAAATATTTATTAATTGTCTGAGATTTAAATAAAAATCTAAGTCAATAGAAACAAATTTATAATGAATTTTCAATTCAAAAAAAAACGTTTAAGTAGTAAAATTAAAATTATATTAAACTTGATTTATACGTGAAAAATAATAATAAAAATAATATATAATATCAGTATATTATAATATTATGGTAATATAAGAAACATTGTCTGGTATTAACGAAATTGCCTAGTATATTATAAGACAATATTTCCGATTAAATGCCATTGTTTATGGTATAGGTTTGGGAGGGTATAACACGATTGTGTATGAAATTGAATGAAACTTCGTCAAATTTACTAATTTCACTAGTAAAAATATTTAGAGATTAACAAAAAAAAAAATCAAAAATCAAAAAAATCAACAAAAAAAAAAAAAAAACCATTAACATTAAATTTAACGGTTTTATAATAGTTCATAAAAAAAAAAAATGAATAATAAAATAATAAATAAAATAAGGATAACTAAATAAAAGAAAAGTAATTAATAAATAAATAAAATCGACAGTTTTTATTTAAATTAAATTATTATGAATAAATTATTTGAATATGCTTACATTTGGATTCTTTGACATTTACAATCTACTACTTTTACTTAAATTCGGAAAATACCGTATAATATAATGAAAATAACGAAATTTCGTTACATCTGATATATTTGATATCATTAACAATAAAAATAGGTAATAAAAGCAATAAAACACAAAATATTTATTAACTTTTTTAAGTTCTCCTGTATAGGCATGTAGTATACACACATACCGGTATGAAAATTGGCACCAATGTTTAAAAATTTGTATGCAATCATGTAGTTAAAAATCCGGTAAAATCGTTCAGAATCGTGCAGCTTAAAAAGTAATCGCCGATAACAAACGTACGCAATTGTATTTTACCCGTTTGGGAATAGTATTAATATTAATCATTCGAATTTTCATCTAATAAAGTATTTACCAATATGTTCTAGGTGCCAACTTAATTTCCTAGTACCGTTACGACATTATTACATTAATCATTAACCATTATTACTGTAGGAGATTTGACTACTAAAATGTGTAGGTACAAGTATAATTTTGCTACTTATATATTATAACATTGTTGTAGTTTTAAAATATAATCAATATAAATAATCTGTAAACTCTCCATTTTTAAATGTTTATTTATCCGTTTAAGAGGTTAAGATTGTCAAAAGCTATTAAATAAAATATGATTGATTGACTAGTGAGATAAAATTAACAACAAAGTAAAAATATAATGGTAAATAAGTGAAGATAAACATTGGTTGCATTAATTTCATTAGTTGCATCTTCATAAAGTCACACAACAGAAATCGAGTGTATATCATGATATATATTATTATTTTTTATTTATAGAAATCAATTTCGTTATTTAATCGATCCCAATACCACATGAATTTAGGATTATCATATATAAATTGACAATAATTGTCAATTTATATATGATAAAATTTGAAGAGGGCGATATTATATAGTATATCATAATCATTTTGATTGTATCTTTTAATTCTAAGCACAGCCAAACATTGACGTCATCCATTCAAATTTTAATGATTATTTGATAACATATATATGTATATATATACATTATAATTCACATCCATATTAAATGTATCAATATTTTATTGGTATAGTTGTTTCAAATATTATTTATTTTATTGTTTCCTAAATTGAATGAATTCATGCATGTTAATTTTAATATTTACACATTTTAATATAAAATAAAGAACATCTCAAAGTAGATTCGTTTTAATGTTATAACTATATTTTTAGTGGGTCATTGGGTAAATGTTTACAAAAAATGTATAATTACATCAAAATTATCAAATATTTACCAAGCATTTTAAGTCAGCCTTTTATTAATTAAAATAACTATTTTTATATTTTTATGTTTGTGATACAATCACATTTATAATACATAATATTGTATTAGTATATAACAAAAACTTAAAATATTTTAAATTGAATTGGCGCTACATTATATATTTCATATTGTAATAAAATTAAAAAGTATTGAAATATTATAGTTTGTTTATATTTTTAAAAATTGATTTAAATTAATAAACATTTTTTTTTTCTATAGTAATTACATTTTTATTAATATTATTAGGGAAATTATATATTCCTATAGATAATAACAACTTAATTCCTTATAACATGCATTGCATTTCTTTTAATATTGTGGGTTTATTATTATTTGTATGGAGATTAATATACTCTAAAAACAGCTATTATATTGAGTGCATACAATAATGTATACTTATGATAGGTAGTTACCATTTGGATAAAATCTTAATTTTCAGATGGGTTTATACGTGTCAATTATTATGATTATTATGACTAATTTATCAAAACTAATCAAGTTATGAAAGTGTTAACACTTGTTTCAGCATAACTGATTTATTAAAATTAATTTATAGTAATTTAGAAACTATTTCTATTTGGCGTAATTTCTAATGATCAGTATCGCATCATGGAAGGCAATTGCAACGTGTGAACTTTAATAAATATTTCATAATTTGAGTACTCCATAAAATTATAATATTACAGTGACCCGGAATTTATTTAAAATGTTTTTAAGTGGCATGATGATCATATTGAACTATTTTTTGGACCAATAGAGAAAACATGAGTGTTAATGGAACATTAGTAGTACCAGTTATAAGGATCGAGAAACGCAAAAAAAAAAAAATTGTAAGAAAATATGCGCTCTGTTTTGAAGTAACCTGGTCTGTAAGTTAATAATAATAAAAACTAAAATAAAAACAGTTTGTAAAGTATAAAAAAGAAAGAATAATAACATAAAAAATTGGAAAGAAGTAGAGCTGGACTGATAGATTCATTTTGAATGTTCGGTTTTTTATTGAACCTTGTGAACGATTTGTCCAGTGAAAAGGATAAAAATTATAATGATTATTTTAACTGACACGTGTAAACCTGCTTTTAGTATACCTACCTGTTTCGAAAGTTTTTTTTCTATAAATGTAAAAAAACATTTTGTAAAAATAAAATATATTTTTATCTTTGAGTTACTTCAAACTATATTTAAAATTGTTTGATAGTTTCAAAAGATATATCTGAGAGATATGGATGATGATATATTTTTCAGTTAACTGATTGATTTAGAAAGGAAATTACGTAGCTTAAAAATTTAAAAACGTAGTTATTTATCTAACCATAAATAATTATGCACAATAAAATATTAATAAATAGAATAAAAGATACAAGGAAATTACAAATGAAGTTTCTATTTTAGTTAGAAACGTCAGTAGAAACCGGTCTAGGACATCTCGGCGTGGCTATATCGTCGTAAATCAATTTGGCGTGAACCCATTTTGGCGTGCATTCAATTCTTTTAAACTTAAAAAGAACTTAAATAACTTACTTTTATTTTTTAATTTAATTTTTATTATAAACATGCTTTATGCCGGTATCTATAGTGTATGATTCTAAACACGGTATATAAATTATCCTAAACTAGTTTTACCCATTTTGCAACAAGAATTTAAAAGCATTATCGAGATAAGATTTTATTGTCTGATATATTTAATATCTTTTTTATGCATTTGGTGTAACAATTCGATTTCTATTTATGGTAAGTTTTCAAAAGAGGACTAATCTGGTTGTTGCACTGACCTCTTTGATTGAAAATCATCACGAAGTACTCCGCGCGAAATGAATCAAATAAAAACTATAAGGGAACGTGATATTTTTACTCACGATGGTTATATGTATGTTTCTGATGCATTTAACCACGATAAAACGAAGACATTTTGGAGATATCGAAGTAAATATTCGTGTAAATCAAGAATTCACATATCCGTTGAAACTTCTGTGGTAAGTACTCATTTATTTATACTTTGAAAAAAAATTTAATATATTGTATTAATATGCTTAATTTTAAAAATTGTACAGATCATAAAAACTATAAATACCCACACTCATGTCTCAGAAGCAGTGTTAATCGAATCGAATATTGCAATTACGAAAATAAAAAATCGAGCAAAAAATACATTAGAACCAACGTCAAGCATTGTAAATTAATGTACAAGTAGCAAAAGTATATATATATATATATTATAAGCAAATCGGCTTTTTTTTAAATTTTATCAAACATTCAAAACATAATTTTATTTAATTAGGGAGCATTATCAACAGATGGAGATCTTAAAAAACGAATAAGGAGGACAAGGTGTAAAATACAAGTTGCACTAGATACACTAAAAGACTTAAAAAAACTTGAAATACCGGAAAGGTTTCAATTGTTCTCCCTTTCAGAATGTACCACCGAACAATTTTTGTTATATGATAGTGGACCAAGTCCAGATAGAATTTTAATTTTTGGCCGTTCTCGGAGTTTAAACGTTTTGCATCAATCAGATATGTGGTACGCTGATGGTACTTTTAAAATGGCTCCACCACTTTTACTAGCAAAATATCTTGACGGCTTACACCCATTATTATACGCACTTCTACCAGATAAAAGAAGCCAAACATATGAACGCTTATTTCAAATAATTATAGATATGAAACCCCATTTAAAACCTGTATCGATAGTATGCGATTTTGAACAGGCTGTCATTAATGATTTTAAAAATAAATTTCTCGGTGTTAAAATTTACGGTTATCTTTTTCATTTATCTAACAATTTTAAAATACAAATGTGCGAATTAGATTTGATTTCTACATATAAAAACGATGTAGATTTTTCAATTGCAGTAAACATGGTTTTAGCGCTAGCGTATATTAAAATAGAAGATCTAAGTATCGCAATAAATTTACTAACCATCGAAATACCTGACGAAGTTCTACCTCTTTTAGATTGGTTTGAAGAATATTACATCAGAAGGATAATAAGAAACAGACGTCGATCCCCCATTTTCCTCCTGAGCTTTGGGACATCTATGAGCGTGTATTTAATGATGAAGACAGAACTTATAACTTTTTCAAGGCAGCCAACAGACGACATAATTTACAAATGGGTCATAGCATCTAACCTTATAGATATTAATTTCATGTTTGAGAAAAATATAATCTGGACGTGATACATTTTATAATCAATTAGAAGTTGGAAAAAGTCTTTCACGGAAAAAAATGAAGTATATCGATGTAGATAAAAGAATAAAACAACTTGTAAGTAATTATAACAATCGTGGCATCATTAGTTTTTTAAGGGGGATAGTCCATAATATTAGTTGTCATTAGTTTATTTTAATTATATTTATATTAGGTTAGATATATAGAGGGATAATCATTATTATCATTATTATCTTCATTATTATTATTATTGTCGGCCGATGCCGTATCCTATAATATAATTTACACAAATATCATTTATGTAGCGTGTTTAGAATCATATATTATATCGGCATACAGCACGTTTATAATAAAAATCAAATTAAAGAAATAAGTCTAAAAGAATTGAATACACGCCGAAATGGCCACGCCGAGATGTCCAGGTCCGCAGTAGAAACAGTTGCGAAGTGAAACGCAGGATACGTAAGATAATTTACTAAAAGCTTAAATGGTACGTATGTGAAAAAAAATACTTATTGATCCAAATGATTTTAAATTATATCCCTTTTGCTTTATTTTAAATCTACCTTAATATATTTTCTACTTTAGTTTGTGAAACTTAATACTAAGATTAATGTCCGACCAACTTGACATACGATGTCAAACCGAATTCCCTAGCCAATATTGAAAATGTTTTAATGATGTATAAATTATATATAATTTACTTTAAATTGGCTTTTATTAAACTTTTTATGTCCTATTTACATGTTTATACTGTTTATCCTTTTTTTCTGTACTTTTACAGTTTATAAATCATTGCTATGTTTTCAATATATTAATATATTTTTTTTTTTACTCGGACATAAATATGTTAAGCGGCTGTTAATTTTATTTATTAGAATTTGTGAGTCATCACCTTATTTATATGTACTGTGAACTATATAATGAAGTGGTGATTTTCTTAGTTGTGCTTATTGACTATAATTGAGTATTAAATGAAAATTAACAGTAATAGTTGTTATGTTTAATATATTTTCATAAAATTATTGCTTTAAAAATTAAGCTTTTATATGGTGCAAATAAAGAAATATAATATTTTTTTTTTTTTACAATTTATAACATTTAAAATAAAAATAAAAATAAATGATCGTGTCAAAATTATTACTCGTTAAGTTAGATAAGTTATATAGTTTGTCTCTAGACCTCGTGACCACTTTTTTGTAACGATTTTAGTAACGAATTATGCCTTAAAAAAACAGACAAACCATGAGTACGTTTACACATTCTGAAGCAGAAATCAGACCATTCAATTATTATAAAATCTAAAGATCATGATGGCCGAAGTTTATAAAAACTAAAAAAATAATCTTTGCATTCTTTAGCCGCACTAAACGTAATTATTCACATTTTTGAACAAGGTGATTGATAACATTTAAATCAAATATTTTAATTACTAAAATGTATTAAAATTTGTCTTAAAATATAACTTAAATAAGTTAAGAACTTCACTTTGTATATTTCTAAATAACTATAACTATTGAAATAACATTTAAGATTCTCTAATTAATTTTCTAGAATTACAGATATATTTTTTGTACCTAGTACCATGTAATATTCATAACAAAGGGTTAAACAATATATTTTTAAATAAATAAATACTGCTTGGAGTATTATTATACTTATAAAGTACGATCGCTTTCGAATTAAAAGTATATCACTGAATGTATACAAAGTCAATAGACTCCCAATTCTAAAAAGTAAATTTGCGATTTTATTGACTTTAAGTTTAACTTACATTCAAAAAAATCGTAATAAATATAATTTATCTTGTTATTATTATCTTATAAAATGATCAATAAATTTATAAATGAGTATATTACTAGCAGAATGGAAAATATTAAATATTCTGAAATAATAATAAATATAATTAAAGTAATATTTTATTTAAATAAAACTGAGAAAATTTAATAATTTTAATAAACAATAACAACGACAATTTTGTATTCTAGAACATTTTATAACTTTAAAACTAATGAATAATTGAATATATTTTATAGTTTTCTAAATAATGATAAAATAGTTATATGGTAGCATATTAGAAATATTAATGGACTGTTACAAATTTTAGTTGTTTTGTAAATCAACTTTGCTTAACTAGTTTAAGATGATTAAATACGCACATAATATGTACTCATAGTAAGTATTATAGTTTTAGAATTATGAAGTATGAAATATAACTTTGATCTACCTTAAATAGTTAGGTTTAAGTTTATCCATAATATGCTTTATTCTAAACAATAGACTATGTTTGAATATAATACGAGTGAGCTCTCCAAATTCAACTAAAATTCAATATGATAAATTAATCTTAATAAATTTAACGTTAAACATCTATGTTACGGATTACATTTTATAAAAAGTTGGTTTATAAAATTAATTTTTTATGTATACTATGACAATATTAGATGAACCATAATATTATGAAAAGAAACATTTTTATTTCATTATAAATTTCTTAATCAATAAATAAATAAATCAATAGTCAATAAATAATAACAAATTATTTCGAAAATGAGTAAAAAAAAATTGAAAAATTGTCAAGATAAATCAAATTTGTTAGACTTAGTAACCAAAATCGTAAATTCTGTACCGATTATCTATAATAGTAATCAACGTTTGAAAATAAAGTTTTATATGTTTTCAAAGTGTTTTGTGGCCTTGATAATTGTAATATTTTTAAAATAGGAGATCAATCAATAAGAAGTATAATAGTTTGTAACAAAAATTAATTAGGACAGAATCTAAAATCATTATGGACTAACTTAGTTTCTTTAAAATGTTGTTAAAAGTCGTTGATAGTGAATAATTTAGCTACTTTAATGTGCTTAAATAATGAACATAGAAATGGTCCTAATTGTTAGTTGATTTAGTTTATGCATACTTCTCGGGTTTATTCGTAACAATTCGATTAGAATTCTATTGATAACAGTATAATCACTGTTATGGAACGGTTGAAATTCAAGTATGCGTCGGTTGAGATCTTGGATAATTTTAAACAATTAAGATTCAAGTACAATGCCATTTTACGAGTCGTTTGGTGATTCGTTTTAATTGCCATTATTCATTACCATATGTATTTATACAGTTATTCAATTGTTGTTGTGTCCAAGAATTTTCCTTAAACCACGAACAACTATTTTATTTAATAGAAATGTAACACAATTTTAATTACCACCAAATCTCAAATCTTACTGTTACATCTAAGATGTAAGAAATATTAGTTGAGTTTAGAAAAAGTTTTAAAACATTTAAAAAAATTAAATTTTTTTTTACGAACAATCTGTTTTACGACATTTTAGATTAATTAAAATTCCACTATACATAAATATAAAAAAAAAAAAAAACTACAATCACCTAGAGTTTGAGTTTGATCTTCAAATTTTATTTTGATAGTATAGTTTTTAATGTGTGTTATCTTATCTTTGTTGCGTGCGGGTATTTAGGTACCGGACAGTGCAACGAGAGATGATCACACTCAACTGTATAGCTTCGTAGTCAATGTAGAATAATGATAGTATTTAAATAAATAACTCAAGACTTTTAAAATATTAACTTTATTGAAATATTTCTTAGTCCGATTTATTTAATTTGTAAAATTATTCTAGGTTCAAATAATTAATTTATAAAACAAACTGGCATGAAGGTGCATGCATTAACAAAACTAAAACACATTTGAAATAGAGGCTGTTTGAGACCCCCTTAATACCCCGATCACATGGGAATCTCTAATCGTTTGGTCATTTTACCCGTGTGCACCACCGGATATGGTTATTGATATGTGAATTCCATATATGGAGTTTTCTCTGTAAGATAAGGTTGGTCTATGTTTAATGATTCATGCGTGTAATTTCTGATAGTTTGTCGCATATATTCTAATGTATTTATTCGTATGATTATTATTTTATACGTTGTCCATTCGGTTAGTCATTATTTTAATATATTTACTATTGTCCACTCCTGTGTTTCCCATTCCTTGTTACTCATGGATATCCAAGCATTGTAAATAAATGCCTTGACTGTAACACCCTTATATTGTGGTTAAGAATGCATTCTAATTATTATAATCCTAACTATGTATCACAATATGTAATCACTATGCATGCCCGCCATAGTAGAATCATTGTATTATTGTAATGCAATCGATATAGTATTTATATATATGTAACATTATGTGATAGAATATATACCCGTGACATTATGATACGTATGCACATAATATATTATTATTATATAAAGAGACAGTGTTTGCTTGTTCGTAAAAATCTCAAAAATAATTGGACCGATTTCAAAAACGTTTTCACTGTTAGAATGTTATATTATCCCTGAGTAACATAGGTTATGTTTATTATTAGGAAAAACTAAGGATGCTTACTAGAATTTTAATCACATAAGTCGAAATTTGATAAATATGATTAGAGATACCTGTGTTTCGAGTTCGAACTACGGTCTCGTCTGCCTAACTTTTTAAATTTTTTTGTCTTATTTTTACTTATTAATTTTATAATAACTATAACTAATTATTGGTCACATCTTGGGAAGATTTTACTATATAATACGACTTCGTAAAAGTGATTGTATATCCGAAAATATTAATAAAAGGAAATGTGTATTTTCATCGTGCCGTTATCAATCACGTTACGGTGATAGCGACAATACTGTTCTATACAGTACAGTGGGAAAAATTGCCTTATTACCCCGCATTTCTATGATTCTTACTGATTTACCTTTCCTGTTTAAGATATTTCAATTGTTTATTAAAGTTTCGTTCGCTATTATAATTAATAAGGTTCAAGATCAAACATTTGAATATGCTGGTATTGATTTACTTTCTGATTGTTACTCACATACCCAGTTTTGGACTTCTTGGGATTATTAAGAACAGGTAAACCGAAAAATCAGTTTATTACATTACCAGAAGATTTAAAAAAAAATAAAAAAAAATATTACTCTGAAATATTTAATTAAATTAAATAAATTAATAAATTTAAATGGTATTTTATTTAAGGAATCATTTAAAAAAATATTATATATCATGCACTAATGATACACAAAAAGAAGGTTATTATAATCTTACGAGTAACTATGTTATTTTAAAAAAAAACTGTCCAAAATTTAAAAAAAATATAAAAACAGAACAGTTTAATCCGTTTTTTTACACAACGGTGTGCAAGGGCGTCAGTTATATATATATATATATATATTACGTCAAATGTATGAAATTGCCGATTTCATGAAATCAGCAACGTTGTTGCCGAATACGTGAAATCGGCAATTTGGCTACCAAATTCATGAACTCGGCAAATTATGGTTGTTAATTTCATGAATTAGACAGCCTTTTTCTGCCGATTGCATGAAATCGGCAGTTTCATAAATTCGGCTTGACATATATATATATAAGAAAAGGATAAACTGTAGGCGATACAAAGTTGTGTGATAATTCGTTTAGTATTGAAATTGAAATTCGTTGCTTGAAATCCAAAAATATTAGATTTAGTAGATGAAACCAAGTAATTTTATAATCAGTTACTACTCAGTACCTCATGAAATTAATTTGTAAATTTACTCTTTTTCTACCTCTTTATTGAGAACAAATAGTGAATTCGTGTTATTAGAATTTAAAAGTTTGTTTGTCAACAATTTTTTTGTTCACAAAATTATTAACACCTGTGTGGTTAATATTGCTGTATGTATATACACTTCTTAAAGAACCTTTATTTAATTAGGTATAAATGAATATAGTCCAATTATAATAATTATTGATATGAATACAATATTTTTTTAAATCAATAATGTCACTGCCTTTAAGTTTTAATAGTAATAAGTTAATCATCTAACAACAAGTTAAAATATTCATACAATTTATTACAATTTATGCTAATATAGTTTTATAAAACTTGTGAATAAAATATCATATAAATAAATTAATAATGTCCACCACTTTTTCATTGTTTAAATAATTATTGATTTAAAAAAATAAATCATAAAAATATATGAAATGTTGGAAAACTTTTGAAATACCATATTTTATATAAGTTATTAAATTTTTATTATCTAAAACATTTGTATGAATCTTAAAACTATGTATAATTATAACTGGATTTTCAAAATTAATCCGTAATAATTATTTATTTAAATCATATAAATATTAAACAGTAAATAATAAATAATAATTTTATGTTAAAAATTAAAAATGGACTCTTATATAAAACGTATTTTTTGAAATTATATAATTGTAAAAAAAGGTATAATATAAAGCACGTAATTTAAGTTATATAGAGTAAAATATAGAAACAGTAATTTTCTTTTTAATTAGTCTTCGTTCTATTTTTAATCTTATCTTTTTAGTGAGTTATCTACAAACATTGCAGTTTATTATTTTTATAGGAATAACATAGAGACAATATCTTCAGAGTTTATCTGTATTAAAAGTTACGAAAGATAATTCAATGAAAACAGAACAGAATGAAATGGAAGCAAAAAAATAATTTTAAAACCAAAAATAAATTTAAAACCAAATTTTGGTTAAGAATGACGTTAAAAAATACCAATAGTTGTTTGAATGCGGAAAGTGTTTGAAATATAACGAATAATAAAATGAAAAATATTAGTCCATCGAAAAAGTACTTTTGACGAGCGTAATAAGCCACATATTTCGTTAATTGCAATGGCTATATAGTGATTATTCATTCCATTAGGTTGAAACGCGGTTATATGAAATTTGAGACTTAAACAAATTAACAACATTTTATGAAACTATCCAGACAAACTTGTGGATATATGTATGTGTATGTGTGTGTGTTTGTGTGTACGAATAAAAAACAACGCCTTGTTGTTTCGCATGACCGGATGGTCTATTGGTACTTAGAGTCTGGTGAAGGGGAATGGTGATGAGGGATAAAGTGGAATGGAGTACAGCACACAGAAAACATCTGGCCCAGTTACTTTTTGCCGGGTGACCAAGCGCCAGCAGCAGATCGCGTGTATGTGTGTGTGTAGTAGGATAGGGGGTACTTACTACCTGCTCGTTGAGGTGACCGTAGGGGATGAAAAGGTGTGTAAGCATGCGTGGTATTTTTGGCAGCTTGAGAGTTACATTTTTTCATTTAGAATAATTTGTAGAAAGATACAAAAATTACTTCACTGCATCGATCATGCACGTATGCATGGACTTTTCCGTTCTCTCGAAATCGTTGAGTTAACAAATACAATATCATTGTCGACCTAACTTCACTTTTAATCCATGCATAAACCTATATCTTGTGCGTAGAAGTCATGACGCTGACATATAATAATTACCACTGAATATGAATATTTGCTGCTAAATACCAAGCTTAAGAAACATTTGATACTTTCTATTAAAATGATACCATTTTTTGGTGGATTTCAATACAATATTGGGTTTTATTTTTATTTTTTTATTCACTTTTACCGGATTGTATCATTATACTTCTTTAATAATCATTCAGAACAACACTAGTTATAATGATGAGTTTAATTTAATGACCTTAAAATAAATATCTGATCAAAACTCCTATGTTGTATGTATTTGTATAAATATGTATCAGTAATTTTAACTTCTATAAACGATTATACAGATGTTATAATGGTTTTTCATTGTTATCTTGAAAAATGTTTATTTCTTTATTCCTTCAAAAGGCATAATTCTATGCTATGAAACATACCAAAATATAATTATTATTTTCAGTTATATATTAACTGTTTAGATATTTTATTCAATTTGAGTTGGGAAGAAAAAAGAAATAAACTTCCAAAATAAAACCACGAAAAATGAAACTAATATGTAATAATTATTTATTGCAAATACAAAATAAATAGTATTTTATTATGTTATATTTGGTTGTATTCAAATCAAGAATCAGTGATAAAAATAATTAATTTAATATTATGTTCGTATGTGTAATAAAGCTTTTAAATTGTTTGAACATTTTGGTTATAATTATTATCGGTTATTATGATTAATTTTTAATGGTTCCTTGAGTGCCATCATAAATGGTTTTATTGTATTAAACCAATCAAAATATTTCTGCAAATATAAAATATCAGTTATTCACCGGTATAAGATTATTGTGGTAGTTGAACTTCTTTATTCTGCGTATTATTTTAACGTGATTCTAAACGAGATAATAGGTTTTGAAGTATAGCTGATTGCAATAATGTTTTTTTTTTTTTTTTTTTTTTTAAGGAATGGTTGAAAAATATTCCGTTCTCAATCGTTTTTATTTTTCTTCTTCATAAATCATAATTTAATTGTAAAAGAAAAAATATATCTGAAAACTTAATTATCATTAATATTTACTAACTTTTATAATAAAAACATGTATTTTAATTAAATTAATGAATAAATTACACGGACTAGAATGTAATCTGTAATATTAACTTAAAAATTAATTTAAGTTGAAACAGAAAACATTACGGAGAAAACATGTGAATAGTGCCTAATATTTAGTAAGCATGATAAAAATAGATACATGAGGCTACATAAAATATGAACAAACCCATTATTATTAAGACTCGCAAAAATTAACTTCATAAAGGTTATGATATATATATATATATATATATATATCAAATTATAACCAAGTTATTTTTAAAGATTGTATTTTTCTTTTCTCTAAGATTCTAATTTTTGCAAGAAAATTATTAAGAAAATTTAAAAATTAGAAATATTTTAAAAATGTCTTTTTGGTCGATTTCCGATTTTATTGAAATATTAGTGTAGTTTTATTGTTGAAGCATTGAATTACATAAAAATATATATGATTGTATAACCAATATATAATTTTAGTTCATCCAATATGCCAATATCCATTAGTTTTTAATAATTAAAAACATGTTTTGTTTCAAACGACTTATTTTTAGTTTTGTTTAAATGGAGAATTGATAAATATTATTTAAATATTATTAATAATTAATAACATTACTCAATAATGGAAATTTACTAAATTTATTATTTTAAATATTGTATTTTAAAAAGCTATAATATTCCTAAGTGACAAAAGCTATATTTTATTGTATTAATAATATTTTTTAATGTGAAATAACAATATTTGTTAATCAATTCCGAGAAAAACGGCCATATAAAGAATTTATTTATTGGTTGTCGTTGACTATTGATGAGTTTGATGTTTTAGACAAATATTCAAAAATATTTATCTTTGGTAGTTCTATACAATAGTTCGCGGCACGAAATATCTACAATATACTAAAGATTATGTACAGAAATGTCTTAAACAATTAACATGCTCAGCCAATACATACGACCAACCAATAAGAAATAATATAAACATAAAATAAATCTTAAAAAGTCAGTGCCAAGGACGACACAAAATAATTTCATCAGTAAAAAGTTTTGACGTCTATGGAAGTGGACACGGGTTAGTTAGCGTGTAATTTAACCATTATAAAAACTGTGATAGTTTTCTAATATTCAACTTTAACATCATGGATTAGTATAATTTGTATTTATTCGACCCACCCAAGCTGCGTTTATATTATTATTTTACTCACATTATCCATAGAATCTTGGTTCCGGTTACTTCGAGTTTTCCCATGCATATTGATATGTGAGCAAAAATATACAATGCAAAATATATTATGCCATCATATAAATGTGATAATAGATAGTCTATCGTCAATTAATCAATGAATAAATGATGATGTAAATGTTAATATAATGAAATTTTAAATTTATAAATTTATAAGATTCATAAATTCTCTTTATTTGGTGTCCATATTCAGTAAGATTTTTTGTTTCAGTTATTTGATATGATACTTTTTTTTCCATCATTAAAATGTAAATTTTTCAATAAAATATTAAATAAGTATACATTTATGTCAAAAAATGTTTGTATGATTATAATGGTTTGTATAATTGGTATTAATATTAGTATAAAAGTAAAAGTTATATGGTGTATTAAATTAATTTAATTAAAGTATAAAATTCAAAATTTTTTAAAATATGAAAAATAATTATATTTTCTGGTAATTATTATTTATAATAATTTAATAATTATTAATTTTTTAATTTAATATTTATTAATAATTTATAAAAACCCTGAATTTCGTTTAACAAATAAACCAATTACATTTTACATAAATTTTGCTATATTTATACTCCATTTCATTCTAACTAATTTTACCTTTTTGTGGCATTTTAAAAAGAAGATACAACATTAAAATTAAACTATTCTACCGAAATAAAATGAAAAGTCAAAACCATATAGGTAATATAAAATATATGACATTCAGTAATCATCAGTTATAAATAAAATTGAGAATGATATTACTCTATGTCATTTTAATACGAGTTTGGTTGGTTTACAAAATGTATAAAGTAGTTAAGAATTTATAACGTATCAAAACTAATATGATCCAGATATATTCTTAATTCGTTTTTAAAAGTTGTTATTTGTTGTAAATGATTTATATTATTCAGCCAATTGGATATTCCAGTTTAAAAATGAATATAAACATCTAAAATTATTTCTAAATAAGCAATTATTTTTTTTTCAATTAATGATAATAACTCACCTTACTGAATTTCGTATTAGAAATATATAATATATTTTTTTAGATATTTTGTGGAACATTTATTTTATAAGGAAACGAAATGGTATTTCTATCAAAAACATTTTGTGATCGAAGAGAACAAAGAAATTTAGCAGATAACAAATTGAAAAATAAAAATATAACAAACCATCCAAGTATAGATTAACAAGGATTGTTAATGGATTAACTTCATAAACAACATTTTGATGCGTACTTTCACTGTTGTATAGATATATTAGTGAAATGGTGATAAATAACCAGCTGGGTAAATATTAAATAAAAAAATCAAACGACTCTTATAATTATGATACTCCATATTTACTAGTGTATATCATATTATCAAACATTTTTCAAGTTTAAACATAACATCTTTACTAAAAAAAAAAAGTGTCGAGTTATCATTGTTTTTTTGTTTATAATAAGTTTAAATTTAATATGATGCATGGTTGTTGTATTCAGATCTTTTAATTGTTCAACAATATATCGAATTACAATTTAAACTACTATTATCAATTATTATTGATTTGTATAGAAATATAGAGCTAAATTGATCCTGTTTGTTCAATTTGATAATTAAATTTATCAGTTTGATCACATAGTTAATATGAATATGATGTTTGAAGGTTTTAAACGATGTATGCTAATACGATGAAAATACAATTAATATCGTCAATTAGAAACACTCTCTAACCTAGAAAAAACGAGACAATTTACCGATTATTTATATTATTAAACTTTATGTATATTTTTGATTTATACGAAGAACAAAACATTTAAAAAAGAATTATAATTTAAAAAAATAGAAATGCATATAATTATTAAACATGTACTTTAAAAAATGTATTATAAGAGCATTACGTAGCTCTTATTCTGTTTAAACTTCTACAATATCGAGGTGTGAGTCCACTTTAGTTTAAACTCTATACATTTATTAACTGGTTTTCTGCGAGCTTTCTTCATGTTTTTTACCTATTGTGTCAATCCACCGTGACAAAAAAATTCCGAATTGTCTTCCCATTTATTTTATTTTATGCTTCATTGTTAAACGAATAGTGCCAAGAATTTTTATATTTTTTAGCTTGCAAGGTAAAAAGGTGCATCCTGTAAAATAAACTGAGTGTACCTAATTTGATGTGTATTTTGAAGTCTTATGCATA